>NW_026110396.1:15000-37500 GCF_024679095.1 Eriocheir sinensis | reverse complement strand
TATATATATATATATATATATATATATATATATATATATATATATATATATATATATATATATATATATATATATATATATATATATATATATATAGATGTTATGGGACACGTCAGAGCTGATGGCCGTTAGAACAGATGCTGAGCTAACGGTGGAATCAGCACGACTCAGCACCGGAACCTTGTAAGGTCCGGCCAGTCATCAAACGGAGGCCACACCCTTCCGGACGAACCAACATGCAATAAAAAGAGCGAGCAACGCTGAGAAGGCGGAGAGAAGCAGACGGGTGACAGGCAGGAGAGCGGAGGACTCCTCCGTCCGCGCGCTGGGTGTGGCTTGTTCTCGTTTTGTGCGACCGCTCACATAAACGTTGTAACTATTGTGTAAAATTGTCAATACCATTTTTATACTAAAAACCACTCACCGTTTGATGTCCCTGTGAGAGAGAAAACTAAAGTGAATTAAAGTGAACTTATAACGCATTCCGTTCGGCTACACATCAATTTCCTCACTTAACTAAAGGCTATTGTGTTATCTCACCTACTACAATTAATTTGTGAAGCAGGCCACGGTAACACCGGCCCTGTGACGAGTGAGATAGAAATACTGGCGATCAGATAGAAGATCAGAAGTGGAAAGGTGCTTTTGAATCTTCCGGTTAAGGAGTGATTCAAAAGCTTTAGATAGACAGGAAAGTAAAGCTATAGGACGGTAGATTGAGGGATTAGAACGGTCACCCTTCTTAGGCACAGGCTGTATGAAGGCATACTTTCAGAAAGAAGGAAAGGAAGATGTTGACAGGCAGAGGCGAAAGAGTTTGACCAGGCAGGGTGTCAGCATGGATGAACAGATTTTAAGGACGATAGGAGGCACTCCATCAGGTCCATAAGGCTGCGCGCACAACGAACGCTGGTTTTCTCGTGCGAGACACCAGCGCCGATCTGCTGTGACTCGCGCTTGTTTCAGGCGCGAGTAGGTGAGCACAACGGGCGCTGGTAATCTGCTATGACCAGCGCGGAGATGGAAAGTTTTGCTTCAGTCGTTAAGAAACAGGTGCAGAGCAATCATGTCAAACTCATCCTCTGATGACGAGCTAATTGCGCTCGAGAATACGCACGCAAGACTGAATTTTAGAAAAGAGGGAGTACACCCTATAAATAGAAAAAGAAGAGAGTATGGAGAATACCACCATCTTTTCATTGAATGGTTACATCATGTTATGAACGTTAAATATGATATATTAATTACCTACACTGCATAAATAACAAGTATTTTATGTTCTTACCTTCACTATCTAGCTCTTTGCTGACTTCCTTCCACAGCTTGTCAGTCACATTCCTATTTGCGTGTTGTTTATCCCTTTTATCCCACAAGGGCGCTCTCTCAAACACTTTACTAATAAGTAATTCAACTTCCATAATCAAAACAGCGACGTCACTCGTGCGAGGGTGCAGGCAAGAATGGTCTCGGGGAATCTTTTAGCTGGTTGACGCTGGCTGCCTGCGCCGACAAGCTCAAACAAGTTTCCGCTGTGCTCACTTACATTCAGTTACATGGTGATATTCTTGGCGCCGGTTGACGCCTGTTGGCGCTGGTGTCTCGCACGAGAAAACCAGCGTTCGTTGTGCGCGCAGCCTAAGCCTTCTGAGAGTTAGGCTGCGCGCACAACGAACGCTGGTTTTCTCGCGCGAGACACCAGCGCCGATCTGCTGTGACTCGCGCTTGTTTCAGGCGCGAGTAGGTGAGCACAACGGGCGCTGGTAATCTGCTATGACCAGCGCGGAGATGGAAAGTTTTGCTTCAGTCGTTAAGAAACAGGTGCAGAGCAATCATGTCAAACTCATCCTCTGATGACGAGCTAATTGCGCTCGAGAATACGCACGCAAGACTGAATTTTAGAAAAGAGGGAGTACACCCTATAAATAGAAAAAGAAGAGAGTATGGAGAATACCACCATCTTTTCATTGAATGGTTACATCATGTTATGAACGTTAAATATGATATATTAATTACCTACACTGCATAAATAACAAGTATTTTATGTTCTTACCTTCACTATCTAGCTCTTTGCTGACTTCCTTCCACAGCTTGTCAGTCACATTCCTATTTGCGTGTTGTTTATCCCTTTTATCCCACAAGGGCGCTCTCTCAAACACTTTACTAATAAGTAATTCAACTTCCATAATCAAAACAGCGACGTCACTCGTGCGAGGGTGCAGGCAAGAATGGTCTCGGGGAATCTTTTAGCTGGTTGACGCTGGCTGCCTGCGCCAAGCTCAAACAAGTTTCCGCTGTGCTCACTTACATTCAGTTACATGGTGATATTCTTGGCGCCGGTTGACGCCTGTTGGCGCTGGTGTCTCGCACGAGAAAACCAGCGTTCGTTGTGCGCGCAGCCTTAAGGCCAGAGAGGGCATATAAAACATTATTCTTAAGAATCTTAATAAAAAGCGTAAATGAGTCAGAGGGGGGATGAGTAGGAGGACTTTCCCCAGAATCGTCCAGAGTTGAGATTTTAGAGAAAGTTTGAGAGAAGAGTTCAGCCTTATAGATAGTTGAGACAGCAATAATAATAATCATAATAATAATAATAATAATGATAATAATAATAATGATAATAAATTAATGATAATAATAATAATAATAATAATAATAATAATAATAATAATAATAATAATAATAATAAAAAATAAAAAATAAAAATAATAATAATAATAATAATAATAATAATAATAGTAATAATAATAATAATAATAATAATAATATTGGTAATAATAATGTAATAGTAATGTAATTATAAAATAATAATAATAATGGTAATAATAATAATATTTATGTTAAAAGTAGTAGCAGTAGTAATAACAATGATAAAAAGAAGAAGTATAATAATAAAAACAATAATGATAATAATAATAATAATAGTAATAATAATAATAATAATAATAATAATAATAATAATAATAATAATAATAATAATAATAATAATAATAATAATAATAATAATAATAATAATAATAATAATAATTTTTTTCCTTCTACACTTCATTTTCGTTTTCTTCTTCCCTCCTTCTTCTCCTGTTTAACCTCACCACAATTATTTATTTAATTGTTAGGATGTCAGACAAGACCGAAAAAGTTAACAAATTTTAATGACAATAATATAAAACCACATAACAAAACAAACCACACATAATGCATATGCCTACTAATCCTGAAGCTATTGCAATATTAATACAATTACTGTTTCTACTAAAAAATCCTAACTTTTATGTTTTCATTTTTACAATAACATTCACTAATGTTTCATTGTATACTACTACTAATAATAATAATACTAATACTAATACAATTTTTACTACAAATGGTACAACGTCAACTGCTATTACTACAACTGCTACTACAATTACTATTACTAGTACTACTCCTACTAGTATTACTACTACTACTACTACTACTACTACTACTATTACTACTATCAACACTACTACCACGTCTATCACCACATCCACCAACACTACCAATAATAATAATTCTACTTTAACAACAGTGACCTTAATCCTAGGTATATATTATGAAAGTCAATATTACATAACCCAGGTCACCACCACTTCATACTACCATCACCACACTTTTTTTTTTTTTTTTTTTTACAGCAAAGGAGACAGCTCAAGGGCACAAAAAAGTAAACATTAATAAAAAAAAGCCCGCTACTCGCTGCTCCTAAAAAGAATCCAAAGAGGTGGCCGAAAGATAGGTCAGTTTCGGGAGGAGAGGTGTCCTGATACCCTCCTCTTGAAAGAGTTCAAGTCGTAGGCAGGAGGAAATACAGATGAAGGAAGATTGTTCCAGAGTTTACCAGCGTGAGGGATGAAAGAGTGAAGATGCTGGTTAACTCTTGCATAAGGGGTTTGGACAGTATAGGGATGAGCATGAGTAGAAAGTCGAGTGCAGCGGTGCCGCGGGAGGGGGGGAGGCATGCAGTTAGCAAGTTCAGAAGAGCAGTCAGCGTGGAAATATCGATAAAAGATAGAAAGAGAGGCAACATTGCGGCGGAATTTAAGAGGTAGAAGACTATCAGTATGAGGAGGAGAGCTGATGAGACGAAGAGCCTTTGCCTCCACTCTGTACAGAAGAGCTGTGTGAGTAGAGCCCCCCAACACATGAGATGCATACTGCATACGAGGGCGGACAAGGCCCCTGTATATGGACAGCAACTGTGCAGGGGAGAAGAACTGGCGGAGACGGTACAGAACGCCCAGCCTCGAGGAAGCTGATTTAGTAAGAGATGAGATATGAAGTTTCCAGTTGAGATTTTGAGTTAAGGATAGACCGAGGATGTTTAGTGTTGAGGAAGGTGATAGCTGGGTGTTGTCAAAGAATAGGGGATAGTTGTTTGGAAGATTGTGTCGAGTGGATAGGTGGAGAAACTGTGTTTTTGAGGCGTTGAAGGACACCAGGTTCTTCTTGCCCCAATCGGAAATAATAGTAAGGTCTGAGGCTAAGCGTTCTGCAGCCTCCAGCCTTGAGTCGTTAAGTTCCTGAAGGGTGGGTCTTCTATTAAAAGAAGTTGAATAATGCAGAGTGGAATCATCGGCGTAGGAATGGATAGGACAGTTCGTTTTGGAAAGAAGATCATCAATGAACAACAGAAAAAGAGTGGGAGATAGGAAGAACAGTGACCGTCTACCACGGCAGAAATAGAACGGTCAGAAAGGAAACTGGAGATAAAGGTACAGAGAGAAGGATAGAAACCGTAGGAGGGTAGTTTAGAAAGCAAAGATTTGTGCCAGACCCTATCAAAAGCTTTTGATATGTCCAGCGCAATAGCAAAAGTTTCACCGAAACAGCTAAGAGAGGATGACCAAGAGTCAGTTAAGAAGGCTAGGAGATCACCAGTAGAACGCCCCTTGCGGAACCCATACTGGCGATCAGATAGAAGGTCAGAAGTGGAAAGGTGCTTTTGAATCTTCCGGTTAAGGATTGATTCAAAGCTTTAGATGAACAAGAAAGTAAAGCAATAGGACGGTAGTTTGAGGATTGGAGGGGTCACACTTCTTAGGTAAAGTCTTTATTAAGGCATACTTCAAGAAAGAAGTAAAGTTAGATGTTGACAGGCAGATTCGAAAGAGTTTGACCAGGCAGTGTGACATAAAGGAGGCACAGTTTTTAAGGACAATAGGAGGCACTCCATCAGGTCCATAAGCCTTCTGAGGATTGAGGCCAGAGAGGGCATAGAAAACATCATTTGAAGAATCTTTATAACAGGCATAAAGGAGTCAGAGGGGGATGAGTGGGAGGAATATGCCCAGAATCGTCCAGAGTGGAGTTTTTAGAAAAAGTTTGAGAGAAGAGTTCAGCCTTAGAGATAGATGAGACAGCAGTGTTGCCGTCAGGACTGAGAGTGGAGGGAAAGATGAAGAAGTGAAGTTGGAGGAGATGTTTTGGCTAGATGCCAGAAGTCACAGGAAGAGTTACAGAAAGCAAGGTTTTGACATTTTCTATTAATGAAAGAATTTTTGGTTAGTCGGAGAATAGATTTGGCACGATTTCGGGCAGAAATGTAAAGTTCATAATTAGCATTAGTTTGAAGGCTCTGGTATCTTTTGTGAGCTACCCCTCTATCATTGACAGCACGAGAACAAGCGTGATTAAACCAAGGCTTTTTAGCGTGAGGAGTAGAGAAAGAACGAGGAATGTATGCCTCCATTCCAGAGACAATCACCTCTGTGATGCGCTGAGCACACACAGAGGTCTCTATCCTGGAAGCAATAATCATTCCACGGGAAATCGGAAAAGTACATCCTCAGGTCGTCCCACCGAGCTGAAGCAAAATGCCAGAAGCATCGCCTCTTCGGTGGGTCCAGAGGGTGTACAGGAGCGATAGGACAGGATGCAGAAATAAGATTGTGATCAGAGGAGCCCAACGGAGAGAACAGTTTGACAGAATAAGCAGAAGGGTTTGAGGTAAGGAAGAGGTCTAGAATGTTGGGCCGATCTCCAAGACGGTCAGGAATACGTGTAGGGTGCTGGACCAACTGCTCTAGGTCGTTGAGGATAGCAAAGTTGTAAACTTGTTCACCAGGATGGTCAGTGAAGAGAATGAAAGCCAAAGCTGGTGGTGAACATTGAAATCTCCTAGGATGGAGATTTCAGCGAAGGAGAGTGGGTCAAGATGTGCTAACTTTAGAATTCAAATAGTCAAAGAATTTTACATAGTTGGTAGAGTTAGGTGAGAGATAAACAGCACAGATGTATTTAGTAATAGAATGACAGTGAAGTCTTAACCAGATGGTGGAAAATTCAGAAGAGTCAAGGTCGTGGGCACGAGAGCAAGTGATGTCGTTGCGCACGTAGGCGCAACATCCAGCTTTGGATTGAAATTTAGGATAGAGATAGTAGGAGGGAACAGAGTAGAGATTGCTGTCAGTAGCCTCAGAAACCTGTGTTTCAGTAAGGAAGAGAAGGTGAGGTTTAGAGGAGGAGAGATGATGTTCCACAGAATGAAAATTAGAGCGAAGACCGCGAATGTTGCAGAAATTGAGAAGAAAGAGGTTCGAGGAGTTATCAAGACACCTCTCAGGTCGGCAACCAGAAGGGAGTTCTCCTGGGAATTTGTGGTCCCCAGAGGCTTGAGGACTCGAGGCGATTGACCTTAGACCATGCGCCATTTTGAATTTTAATTTTGGGAAAAAGTGTATATGTTATGTAGATGTAGTGTGGTGTGGATAAAGAGAGGATCTGTCTTCAGAGAGCATGCTGAACTACTCTCCGGTGTTGGTGAGACAATAGGAAACAGTTGGAAGTGAGGACATGGGAAGGGTCTTTGGAGGCTGGCTCCTTCTCACCTCCCATATATATACCTCACCTGGGGTCAGCTTGCGCCCGTTCATTGGTGAGTGTCTTCCTACCTACTCAACCAATAGAATGAATATATACATATATATATATATATATATATATATATATATATATATATATATATATATATATACAATGATATTTGGTTTGTGTATAGATGTAACCCAGGCACACTTTATAAATTGGGTCCATTCACCGAGGAAACCCATATCACCTACCAGTTAGACCCCAACTGGCGTGACGAGGAGGAGGAAGGAGGAGGAGGAGGAGGAGGAGGAGGGGAGGTTAGGGATGAAGCGGTTTGGAGAGAAAGGGAAAGAGAGAAGGAGGGCGGGGTATCAGAGAGAGAGAGAGAGAGAGAGAGAGAGAGAGAGAGAGAGAGAGAGAGAGAGAGAGAGAGAGAGAGATCTGTGACCGGTCTGATGGAAATTTTAAACGTCCATCTCCCACACACACACACACACACACACACACACACACACACTCTTTCTCTCCCTTTCTTTCTTTCCTTCCTCTCTTCTTTTCTCCATTCCTATCTATCTCTCTCTCTCTTCATCCTTTCTTCCCTTTCTTCCATGCTCCTCTTCTCTCTCTCTCTCCCCTTTTTCTCTCCCATTCTTCCCTTTTCCCTCTCTCTTATTTTCCTTTTTTTCTTTCCTTTATCTCTTTTTCTCTTTTTCTATCTACCATTCCTCCTGCTCCTCTTCCTTTTTTTCTCCTTTCTTCCTTCTTCTCCTCTTCCTTCTTTTCTCCTTTTCCTTCCTTCATTCTCCATCTTTCATTCCTCGTTTGCTCTTCTTATTTTTATTCTCTTTTCCCTTTCTTTTATATTTTCCTTCCTCCTCTTTTCTCTTCCTCTCCTCTCCTTTCATCTCCTTTATTTCTCTTCTCTCTCCCCCTTTCCTATCAACCATTCTCTCCCTCCTCCTCGTCTTCCTCTTCCTCCTCAACCCGACCACACACACACACACACACACACACACATACACACACACACACGAAGTCAAGCTTGCTGCTGGTCTAACTTGGAATCTAACTTGTTCAAACTTAATTATCTGAACTTGATCTTGATTTTCCCTCCTCGTCTTGCCTCCCCTGACGCAACTTAACTTGGATTCACTTAGCTTTGAAATGTCACCTGAACTTAAGCTTATCTTACTTTCTTTATCTTTGGTTAGTGTGAATGTGATGGTCTTTTTAAACTTAATCTAACTTACTTTGGTTCCAACTTATGATATGGTATGTTTGTGGTAGTAGTAGTAGTAGTAGTAGTAGGAGGAGGAGGAGAGAGAGAGAGAGAGAGAGAGAGAGAGAGAGAGAGAGACTAGATGATTTGCAGGCATTACACACACTCTCTCTCTCTCTCTCTCTCTCTCTCTCTCTCTCTCACTCTCTCTCTCTCTCTCTCTCTACCATTACCCATAGAATCACCATGTCTCTCCCTCTCTCTCCCTCCCTCCCTCTCTCTCTCTCCAATTGGTCCCTCCCTATTCATCGTTACCTCCTCCTCCTCCTCGTCCCCCTCTTCCTCGTCCTCCGCCTCCGCCCCACACACGTGATTAGAATCCTTACCGTGTTCCTCCCCCATTTTTCCTCTCTCCTCTTCTTCCCCTCCTCTTCCTCTCTGCCTCTTCTCTCTTCTCTCGACTTCCTCTTTACTTTCATTTTTCTTCCTCCTTCCTTTCCTTCTCTGCTGTTTCTCTTCTTTCGCTCTTTTGTAATATTTCTTTCTTTTCTTTCTTCTTTTCAATCACTTTCTCTTCCCTTTTTCTTCCCTTTCCTTCTCTTCTGTTTCTCTTCTTTCTCTCTTTCTTAATATTTTTTCTTCTATTTCTTCTTTTCAATCACTTTCTCTTCCCTTTTTCATCCCTTTCCTTCTCTTCTGTTTCTCTCCTCTCATAATATTTTTTCTTCTATTTCTTCTTTTCATTCACTTTCTCTTCACTTTTCTTCCCTTTCCTTCTCTCATCTTATCTTTTTCCTCTTCCTCTCTACCTTCCTTTCTTTAATTCTCCTTATTTTTTTCCTTCTCCCTAATCGCTTTCTCTCCTATTTCCTTATTTTTCATCTTTTATTTATTTACTTTGTCTATCTCTATTTATCTATCCTTCTATCTACCTTCAAACTTTTCATTTCCTCCTCCTCCTCCTCCTCCTCCTCCTCCTCCTCCTCCTCACTGTCATCTGCAAACCCTTTTTTTTTTCTTCTTCATTATTTTCATTATTTTTTCCTCTAATTGGTTCGGGCGTCCAATTTTTGTAACCAATTTCTTTTTCTCTGTGTGTTTAATTGGCTTTTGCATTGCGTTGTTGTTGTTGTTGTTGTTGTTGTTTGTGCGTGCGTGTGTGTGTTTCATTGTTCAGTTCGATTCCTTATACGACTTCCTTAATTTGATTTGCTGATGTTATTTCGTTTATAGTTTGATTGTTTTTGTTTTGTATTTTGTTTGGTTTATCTCCTATTAATGTTTTGTTCTGTATTGTAAGTTTGAATCGATTCCTATGTGCATCTGTTCGTGTGTGTGTGTGTGTGTGTGTGTGTGTGTGTGTGTGGAAATTGATAGATGGATTAACATGTAGATTTGTATTTCTCTTTTCATCTTCCTATCTTCCCATTTTCTTCCTCCTACTTGCTCTTCCTTCTTTATTTTCTCTTCCTCATCTTCATTTATTGTCCTCCCTTCTCTTCCTCGTCATTTATCTTCCTCCTCCTTCTCCTCCTCCTTCTTCAATCTTCTTTCCACTCCTTCGTTTCCTTTATTCTATCCCTTCCTTCTTCCTTCTTTCCTTCTTATCTTTCTTCGTATATTATTTCTTTTATTCGAGTTTCTTTCTTTTCTATTTCTTACTTTCATATCTTTCTCTTCCTTTCTTTTTCTTGCGCTTTCACATTTTCCTTCCTTTCCCTTCCTTTCCTCCTTAAAATCTTCCTTCTTTCCTTCCCTTCCTTTCCCTTCCCACTCCCCTTCCTTTCCTTCTTAATATCTTCCTTCTTTCCTTCCCTTCCTTTCCCTTCCCACTCTTTTCCTTTCCTCCTTAAAATCTTCCTTCTTTCCTTCCCTTCCTTTCCCTTCCACCCAATCTTTCTTCTTTCCTTCCCTTCCTTTCCCTTCCCACTCCCTTCCTTTCCTCCTCAAAATCTTCTTTCCTTCCCTTCCTTGTTCAAATCTTCCATCCCATCCCAGCATCCTTCCTTCCTTTCCTCCTTAAATCTTCCTTCTTTCCTTCCCTTCCTTTCCCTTCCCTCCCCTTCCTTTCCTCCTCAAAATCTTCTTCTTTCCTTCCATTCCTTGTTCAAATCTTCCATTCCACACCAGCATCCTTCCCTTCGTTCCTCTCCCTCTCCTCCCCCCTACCATCACCCTTCCTCCTCCTCCTCCTCCTCCTGTCCCTTCCCTCCCATCTCCACGCCTCCCATGGTGCATTATAAGCCCGCATCTGTCGAGGGGCAGGAGGCGCTCCAATTACTGCAGTCACCCTCAATTCCAGGTTTTTTTTTGGCTGTATGAATCACGCCCTCCTCTTTGTCCCTCTTTATCTGCCTCCTCTTGCTCTCTTTTTTCTCTCGCCTCTTCGTTTTCCTCTTCATTTCTCCCGCCCTCTCTCTCTCTCTCTCTCTCTCTCTCTCTCTCTCTCTCTCTCTCTCTCTCTCTCTCTCTCTCTCTCTCTTTCTCTTCTTTTTCCTCTTAGTCCTCTTTATCTACGTCCTTCCTCTTTTTTCTGCTCTTTTTATTACTTTCTACACTATTTTTCCTCTTCAAGTCTTATTTTCATTCTCTTTTCATTTTTATCATCTCTTCCTTCCCATTCCTTCTTTTCCTTCCATTTTCCTTCCCTCCTTTCATCTCTCTTTTACTCCTCTCCTTATCTCCATTCTCCTTCTTTCCTTATATATAGCTTTCTTTTCCACTATCTCTCCTTTCTTTTATATTTTTTCCTTCTTTTTCTCATCCTTTCTTATTTTTCTATCTCTCTTCAATCTCTTATTTGGTTCCTCTGTGTGTGTGTGTGTGTGTGTGTGTGTGTGTGTGTGTGTGTGTGTGTGTGTGTGTGTGTGTGTGTGTCAGGCTTAATAATAATTCCCTCATACACAATTAAGTGACGTCCCGTTGATTAATACAAGTTTACATTAATTTACTTTACTTATCCCTTAAAAAAAAAACTCCCACACTCGTTATCGTAAAAGCGACTCCGTTTAATCTAACCTCATCTCTCGCCCTTCAAAACAAATCACTTAAACTCTAACAAAACTTTGAGATTAATTATGCATTGAATCGTTTTTATTTACCTCGGCTGTTATCATTACTTACGGATAAATGTGTTTTTCTATATGACTTTGGTTCCATATCTGACAAGGCTTTCATAGAGGCTGTTGTGTTAGTATTTCCATGGGTAGTTTTATGAGCTTAGTAATAGTTTGACAAGACTTTCATAGAGGTTGTTGTGTTAGTAATTCCATGGGTAGTGTTATGAGCCTAGTGACAGTTTGACAAGACTTTCATAGAGGTTGTTGTGTTAGTAATTCCATGGGTAGTGTTATGAGCCTAGTGACAGTTTGACAAGACTTTCATAGAGGTTGTTGTGTTAGTAATTCCATGGGTAGTGTTATGAGCCTAGTAACAGTTTGACAAGACTTTCGTAGAGGTTGTTGTGTTAGTATTTCCATGGGTAGTTTTATGAGCATAGCGATAGTTTGACAAGGCTTTCGTAGAGGTAGTTGTGTTAGTATTTCCATGGGTAGTTTTATGAGCCTAGTGATGGTTTGACAAGGCTTTCGTAGAGGTTGTTGTGTTAGTATTTCCATGGGTAGTTTTATGAGCTTAGTGATAGTTTGACAAGGCTTTCGTAGAGGTTGTTGTGTTAGTATTTCCATGGGTAGTTTTATGAGCCTAGTGATAGTTTGACAAGACTTTCGTAGAGGCTGTTGTGTTAGTATTTCCATGGATAGTTTTATGAGCACAGCGGTAGTTTGACAAGGTTTCTACATCATGAACGCGAAGAAACACACGACAACCCGATTAATCTCTTGTGTGGCTTCTGGAATTAATTGTAGAGAGAGTCACAAGGTCTTACACGAGGGCCGAGTTAATTAATCTCCCCTGTCTTATTATGTTCATCTTCTTCGCTTATCACAGATCCCCTACCTACCTCCTCCTCCTCCACCTCCTACTCCTCTTCTTCTTCTACCTCCTCCTCTTTCTCCTGTCTTATGCATATCCCCTATTTTTCCTTTCCTCTCTCTCTCTCTCTCTCTCTCTCTCTCTCTCTCTCTCTCTCTCTCTCTCTCTCTCTCTCTCTCTCTCTCTGCTCTTCCTTCCTTCCTTCCTTCGTTCGTTCTTGTCTTTCCTCCTTCTTCTGTGTTAATTATCTCTTCTTTTTTTTCTTCTTCTTCCTTTCTCTTTGTCTTCCCTTCTTCCTTTCTTCTTGTCTTTATTCCTGTTTTAAATGTTCGTCTATTTTCTTTTCCTTCTCTTTGTCCTATCGCCATTTCTTTCTTCCTGTCTTTTTTTTTCTTCCTTCTTTTTCTTCACCATCTCTCCATCTTTTCTTTCTCTTATTCTTGTTTTTCCTTATTTTTCTTTCTTCGTTTCTTCCGTATTTCCTTCCTTCATTTCTTCAGTCGTTCAATCATTCCCTCCTTCCTGTCTTTTTTCTTCCTTCTTTTTCTTCATCTTTTCTTTCTCTTATCCTCGTTTTTCCTTTTTTTTCATCGTTTCTTCCTTCCTTCCTTCATTTCTTCAGTCGTTCAATCATTCCCTCATTCCTATAATTCTTCGTTCTCCCTCCTCCTCCTCCTCCTCCTCCTCCTCCTCCTTCTCCTTCACTAATTAACATAATCTCATTTTCCCTTCGGCATTGACAGCCTCTCTTCTACAGCTGTGTAATCCCTTCCTCTTCCCCTCTCCTCTTTTCCTCTCCTCTTTCTTCTCTCGCTCCTCTTGTTTCTACTCATGTTACTGTCATTTGCCTTGTTCCTTCTCCTCTTTATCTCTTCTCTCCTCACTTTACTTTCTCTTCTTCACGCCTTTTTCCTCCTGTTCTGTCTCTTAATTAATTCATCTTCCTAAAACACATATCTAATTTGCTCACTATCTTCCCTTTCTTTTCTCTACCTTCTTTATTTCTTCTAAAGCTGTGTAATCCCTTCCTCTTCCCCTCTTCTTCTCTTCTTCTCTTCTCTTTCTTCTCTCGCTCCTCTTGTTTCTAGTCATGTTGCTCCTTCTCCTCTTTATCTCTTATCTCCTCCTTTTCCCTCCTGTTCTACTTCTTCATCTTCCTCAAACACATATTTACATTTTCCTGTCCCTTCCTTCTTTATTTCCTTTCCCTTCATAGTTATCTCCCTATCATCCCTCTCATTTCCTTCCACTTCTCTTTAACTCTCTTCTCATACTGTCAAACTTCTTCCCCCCACCAAACTCAACCCTCAACCAACACCTTTCCCAACTCAACCCAAAGCAAAACCTACCCAACTCGAGCCAAGCCAACCCAGATTAACCCTAAACCAAACCTTGTAGCAAGCAAGTCACCGTTAAAAAGCAGCCACTTGAGTCTTTAAGAAAATGTGGCGCGGCAGCTAAGACTCTTATTTTCGTTGTTGCTCCTTGTCCCGTTGCTCCTTGTCCGCGTCATGTCCTCATTGTTTGTCTTTCGTGTTACTTGTTTATCTTCAACTCTCTGTCCACGTCCTCCTATTGTTCTTTTATACATAATGTTCCACACATACAAAAACACACCAATGCCATTTACACTACACAACATTTACATAAACGCATATACACCCAAACACCTCAACCCTTCACTAAAACACCTCTCTTCTCGTCCCCAGGGTTGGCAGTTCCATATGTCTTTCTCCTCACTACCAAACCCCCTTCCCCATCAACCACAACCAACCTAACCTTTCCAAATGTCTCTCACTCTCTCCTTCACCTCCACCAACCTCAACCCTTCACTAAAACAACTCTTCTCGTCCCCAGGGTTGGCAGTTCCATATGTCTTTCTCCTCACTACCAAACTCCCTTCCCCATCAACCACAACCAGCCTAACCTTTCCAAACGTCTCTCACTCTCTCCTTCACCTCCACCAACCTCAACCCTTCACTAAAACACCTCTCTTCTCGTCCCCAGGGTTGGCAGTCCGCACGCCCTCCATCAGCTGGATCACGAAGGAACAGGTTGTGGACATCGGCTCCAGTGTCCAGCTCGAGTGCTCCGTCCAGTACTCGCAGGACTATCCCGTCTTGTGGGTGAAGCGCGGGTCCGGAAGCGTGCAGGACCTCCCCATCTCAACAGGGCCCGGGCTTATCATTAGGGACTCCCGCTACTCCCTCAGGCACGACAAAGGATCCTCGACTTATGCCCTGCAGGTGAGAAGGATGGAAAGGAAGGAGGAAGGATGGAGTGGTAGAGGAATGGATGGAGAGATGAAACTGTGAAAGAGAGAATACAGAGGAGAGGTTGAGATAGACACAGAGACAGACAGACAGACAGGAGGAAGGATGGGAGGAGGAGAGAATGAGGCTGAGAGACAGACAGATAGACAGACAGACAGGAGGAAGGATTGGAGATAGGAAGGATGGGGAGGAGAGACTGACAGACAGATAGTTAAAGAGAGACTGACAGAGACACAGACAGACAGGGACAAAAGATACAAACAGACAGAGGCAGATATACACAAACACAGACAGACGGACACAGAAAGAGACAGACAGACATAAAAAGTATCATATAAACATCACTAACTACTACTACTACCACTACAACAACAACAAAAACAACAACAAATACATATACCCCTTCCATCATCTACCCGTACCGACACACACACACACACAAACACACATACACCCAAAACCAGGTAAGGCAGACAGGTATGGTCAAACAGGTACGCCTTTCGAAGCCCTCACCTTTCGTCCGCGCCAATCGATACCCGTGGATGGCTTAATTACAGGTGGATTAGAGGTGGATTAAAAAGGTGGATGTGATGTGACCCGCTTCTCTGTTTATCCGACCGCCCTGTTCATATGCCGAGCGAGGGATAGACTCCAACATTATCATTTCGCCGGCGCGCTCGTAAAAAGAGTGTGTGTGTGTGTGTGTGTGTGTGTGTGTGTGTGTGTGTGTGTGTGTGTGTGTGTGTGTGTGTGTTTGGAACGGCAAGCGAGATATAGGATGTTTGTTTTGGTGTTTGTGTGTGTGTTTGTGTGGTTTTAAGAGAGAGAGAGAGATTAACTTCCCTCCTCTCATTCCCTCACGCATTTATTATGTGTCATTTCCTCTTTATTTCCCTCTTCCTATTCCATCCTCACTCCCCTTCCCATTTTCTTTTCCTTCTCCATTATTCCATTCCCTCATTCCTCTGTCATTTCCCTTTCCTTTCCTCTGTATTCAATCTTATTCTCCTTCCCTTTTTCTGTTGTTCTCCATTCTTTCCTCTTTTGTTATCTTCTCATTCATTCCACACTCATTTTCTCCCTCTCTCTCGCTCTCTCTCATTTCTCATTCCCTTTCTTTTCTCCTCTTATTTCATTTTTCATTCCCTCTCATTCCCCTCTTTCATTTCCGTTCCATTTCCCTCTTCATTCCTCATCCGTTTTTGTGTCATTTCATTTTTTATTCCTCATTCATTTCCAATCTCTCATTCCCCAATCATTTCTCGCTTGTTCTATCCTTCTCTATCCCTCTCATTCCCCAATCATTTCTCGCTTGTTCTATCTTTCTCTATCCCTCTCATTCCCCAATCATTTCTCGCTTGTTCTATCTTTCTCTATCCCTCTCATTCCCCAATCATTTCTCGCTTGTTCTATCTTTCTCTATCCCTCTCATTCCCCAATCATTTCTCGCTTGTTCTATCTTTCTCTATCCCTCTCATTCCCCAATCATTTCTCGCTTGTTCTATCTTTCTCTATCCCTCTCATTCCCCAATCATTTCTCGTTTGTTCTATCTTTCTCTATCCCTCTCATTCCTCACTCATTTCTCTCTTGTATTGCCCACTCATTCTTCTCTTTCCTTACTCATTCACTCACACATTCCACATTCATCCCATCCACTCCTTCCCCATATTCCTCTCTTTCTTTATTCATTCCCCAGATCATTCCTCATTCAAATTTCGTTCTTTTTTTTCTTTACCCTTCCACTTATCGCTTATTTCCCCTTCTACATCTCTCATTCCACACTCATTCCCCTTATCATTCCATTTTTATTCCACTTTTCATTCCTCATTCACTCCCCATCCATTGTCCATTCGCGCGCTTCCTGTATCCCTCATTCCACACACACTCATCTCCACAGTCACTCCACACTCATTCCCCTTATCATTCCCTTTTTATTCCACTTTTCATTCCTCATTCACTCCCCATCCATTGTCCATTCGCGCGCTTCCTGTATCCCTCATTCCACACACACTCATCTCCACAGTCACTCCACACTCATTTCCCTTCCACTCTGTTCTCATTTCCCTTGCCTTCCCCTCTTATTCCGTGTTTCCCCTTCCACTCCCCCACTCCTTCCCCACTCACTCCCCGCTCCCTCCACAGATTAAGGATATCCAGGAGAGTGACGGCGGGGACTACATGTGCCAGGTGCTCATCGGTATCAACAACCGTATTACCGCCAATGTCAACCTGCTGGTGAGACGCCCGCCCGTCATCTCCGACAACTCCACCAGGTGAGGTTAAACTAGGATTGGGGTTGGGTTGGGTTTGGGTTGGGTGAAGATGAGATGGGTTTGGGTGTGATTTGGTTGTGTTTGTGTATTCTATGACTGTGTTGGGTTGGGTTAGGATTTGGTGGGATTTGGGTTTGATTAAGTTCAGGTTGAGTTAGGTTAGGTTAGGTTAGGTTGGGTTTGGGTTGGGTGAAGATGAAATGGGTTTGGGTGTGATTTGGTTGTGTGTGTTTGTGTAATCTATGACTGGGTTTGAGGTGGGTTGGGTTAGGATTTGGTGGGATTGGGGTTTGATTAAGTTTGGGTTGAGTTAGGTTAGGTTAGGTTGGGTTAGGTTGGGTTTGGGTTGGGTGAAGATGAGATGGGTTTGGGTGTGATTTGGTTGTGTTTGTTTGTGTAATCTATGACTGGGTTTGAGGTGGGTTGGGTTAGGATTTGGTGGGATTGGGGTTTGATTAAGTTTAGGTAGAATTAGGATAGGTTTAGTTGGGTTAAGTTAGGATTTAGTGTAATTAGGGTTTGATTAAGTTTAGATAAAGTTAGGTTAAGTTAGGTTAGGTTAGGATTTGGTGTAATTTGGGGTTTGATTAAGTTTAGATAGAGTTAGGTTAGGATGAGTTAGGATTTGGTGTAATTTGGGTTAAGTTTAGGGAGAGTCAGGTTAGGTTGAGTTAGGTTAAGTTAGGATTTGGTGTAATTTGGGGTTTGATTAAGTTTAGATAGAGTTAGGATAGGTTTAGTTGGGTTAAGTTAGGATTTGGTGTAATTTGGGGTTTGATTAAGTTTAGATAGAGTTAGGATAGGTTTAGTTGGGTTAAGTTAGGATTTGGTGTAATTTGGAGTGTGATTAAGTTTAGGTAGAGTTAGGTTAGGTTACGATTTGGTGTAATTTAGGGTTTGATTAAGTTTAGGAAGAGTTAGGTTAGGTTGAGTTAGGTTAGATTAGGATTCGGTGGGATTAGGGTTTGATTAAGTTTAGATAGGGTTATTTTGGGTTGAATTGGGTTACTTTGCCTTCTCTGTTATTTTCTTACTCTTCCTTATTTTCATTTTTCTTTATCTGTCTCTATTTCATTCTTCTTAAGTTCACGATTCACATATTTCTTGTTCTTCTCTTACTTGTGTTTCATTTTCCAAACCCTTTCCTATCTTCTTTTTTCCTCTACTTTAAATATTCCTCGTTTTCCTCATCATAATCTCCTCCATAATGCTACGCTAAAAATACCTGGTCTGTTTTTTCCTTCCCACGGGATCACAAAACTACGATGATAAAAAATAGAGTTCTCGCAGCGTAATCCTTCTCATTAACGGGATCACAAAACAATAAACAGGTTACACAAGGCCTTTGATTCTCCCTCCTCTCTCCCTTTCTCTCCTTCCCTCCTACCTTCCTTCCTCCTACGCCTCTTCCATTCCCTTCCTTCATCCTTTTCCTTCGTTTTATATTTCCTCTCTCTCCCTCCTGCCCTGTCTAATCCATTCTTTCTTTCCTCTTTCCTCTCCTTTCCTCCCTTCTTTTCTTACTCCTTTGCTTTTTCTCTTTTCCTTCCCTTCCTCTTTACTCTCTCCTCCTTCCTTTTCTTCTCTCTCCCCTTCCTTCTTTTCCTTCCATTCTCATTTCCCTTACTCCTTCCATTCTTTCCCCCTCCCTCCTTTCTTCCCTCCGTCTCTCTTTCCTCACTCCCTTCTCTTTCTTCTCCCTCGTTCTTTCTTCCTCCTTCCATTCATCCCCTCCTGCCCCCCCCCACCCCTCCCCTACGCCTCCCCCCAGTCCCCCAGGGTATAACAGTCACAGTGGCTTCACACGGGGTAACGCGCTCTGTGGTAGGGTGACAAGAGCCTGTAATATGATACCTGAGCCCCTAATCCTTCCTCTCCCCTCTCCCCTCCTCTCCCCTCTCCTCCCCCACTTGCTTATTATCCCTTCCCTTCCCTTCCCTTCTCTTGCCTTGCCTTGCCTTCCCTTTCGTTGTTGTTGTTGTTGTTGTTTTTGCTTCTTTCCATGCTAATCCTTCCCTTCTCTTCTCTTCTCCTTCTTCTCTTCTTTTATTTGTCATTTTTAGTTTTCTCCTCCTCTCCCATTCCTCCTCTTTTTTGTTTTTTGTTTTTATTCTTTCTTTTCCCTTTTCTCCTCTCCTCCCTCTTTCCCTTCTTCCATATCTTTCTGTTCTATCCTTTATCCATATTTCTTATTATCCCTTCCCTTCCTTTCCCTTCCCTTCCATTGCCTTGCCTTGCCTTGCCTACCCTTCCCTTCCCTTGCCTTGCCTTGCCTTCCCTTCCCTTCCCTTCCCTTCCATTGCCTTCCCTTCCCTTCCATTGCCTTGCCTTGCCTTCCCTTCCCTTCCCTTCCCTTCCCTTCCATTGCCTTCCCTTCCCTTCCTTTTCCTTTCCTTCCCTTCCCTTCCCTTCCCTTCCCTTCCCTTCCCTTCCATTGCCTTCCCTTCTCTTCCCTTCCCTTCCCTTCCCTTCCCTTGCCTTCCCTTCTTTACCCTTTCCTTTTTTTATTAGCTTCTCCTTCCCATGCTAATCCTTCCTCTCCCTTCTCCTTCCTCTCTTCTTTCATTTTCCATTTAAATTCTCTCCTCTCCTCATTTTGCTTATCATTATCCCCTCTTTGCCTTCTCTACCCTTTCGTTGTTTTATCCTCATTATCCATTATCCATTCTAATCCTTCGCCTTTCTCCTTTTTCCTCTCTTCTTTTCCTTTCCATTTTACTTCTCTTCTCATTCTCCTTTTCCTCGTTCTTTTTTTTCTTTCCTGCCTTTCCATTCTAATGCTTCTTCTCCTTTCCTTTTCCTCTCTATTTCTCTCCTCTTCTTATCCTGCTTATTATTCCTTCCCTTCTGTACGATTCTTTTTCATCTAGGCCTACTCTTTTCTCTTTCATTCTATTGTACGGGGTTACTTTTCCTTGTATTTTATTTATTTCCTTTCCTTTCCTTCCACTATACCAAGCCTTTCCTTTTCTATTCTTAATTATCCTTCTCACCTTCTCTATCCTTATCTGTCCATTATATATATTTTTTTTCATTCCCTTTCTTCTTCCTTTTAATTTTTCTCCATTCTTTCCATTGTCTTTCCTGCCCTCTCGTTTCCTTTCCTTCCTTTTCCTTTCTATCTTCATCTTCTCCTTTCTTTCAATTATCTTCCCCTCCTCGTTCCTTCGTTTTCCATCTCCTCCCTTCCATCACCGTTCTCTCAAGTCATTTAACAGGAGAAAAATGATTAATAGCCTTGTTCTGTTACCGTGCGAGTCTTATATAACAGAGAGAGAGAGGGAGAGAGAGAGATGGGGGTAGGGGGGGAGGGAATTAGCCTAACCTGTTTATTGTTTTGTGAGCCCGTTGGTAAGATAGAATTCGCTTTTTGTTGTTGGATATCGTATGTTTTGTTATAATTGTCGTTTTCTGATCCTGGGAAAAAATATATAGAAAAGAAAAAGTATGATGATGATGATGATGATGAGGAGGAGGAGGAGGAGGAGAGACATGAGAAAGAATAACGTTTTACTAAATAGAGATGTTTTTTACTAGGCCTAAACAAAATTACACCAGAGAAAGTGATGATATTTTCCTTTATACCAGGGAAAATAATATTACTTTCTTATCCCCAATATCACGTGAAATAATAATGTTTTCTTTCTATATCAAAACAATAATGACCGCCTATCACTCTCCCCCCTTCGCTTCATCCCAAAACAAGTCCTAACACGTCTTCCTCCTTCAGGTCGGTGGTGGCCAGTGAGGGTGACAGCGTGGAGCTCTCCTGCTACGCCGGCGGCATGCCCATCCCGGACATCTCCTGGCGAAGGGAGAACAACGCCATCCTGCCCACCGGGGGGTCCATCTACAGGTGAGGCGGGTTGAGTGTCACAGCCGCGGTGGTACAGGAAGGAGGGGTCGCGTGGGGATGGTGGGGGGTGGGGCGGTAATGGCTGGTATAATGGACTGGGCAGGGCGGCGTGTTAACAGCATCCGCTACCCGTGGGACTGCGTTAGGTGGATGCCCTACCACTCATCTCGAGACACTGGCCTCTCCACATGTTATATTCTCTCCACATGTTATATTCTCTCCACATGTTATATTCTCTCCACATGTTATATTCTCTCCACATGTTATATTCTCTCCACATGTTATATTCTCCACATGTTATATTCTCCACATGTTATATTCTCTCCACATGTTATATTCTCTCCACATGTTATATTCTCCACATGTTATATTCTCTCCACATGTTATATTCTCTCCACATGTTATATTCTCTCCACATGTTATATTCTCCACATGTTATATTCTCCACATGTTATATTCTCCACATGTTATATTCTCTCCACATGTTATATTCTCTCCACATGTTATATTCTCCACATGTTATATTCTCCACATGTTATATTCTCTCCACATGTTATATTCTCTACCTCACTCACCTCATGAAATACTTGCTTGGTTTCTTCATCACTTCACGACTTTCTGATCAAGCTCATCCCTATACTGTCCAAACCCCTTATGCAAGAGTTAACCAGCATCTTCACTCTTTCATCCCTCACGTTGGTAAACTCTGGAACGATCTTCCCTCATCTGTATTTCCTCCTGCCTACGACTTGAACGCTTTCAAGAGGAGGGTATCAGGACACCTCTCCTCCTGATATTGAGTTCTCTTTTTGGTCACTCTACTCTATTTAGGAGCAGTAAGTAGCGGGCTTTTTTTTCATTATTCTTTTCTTTTTTTCACGCCCTTGCACTGTCTCCGCTGCTGTAAAAAAAGAAAAAAAAAGTGGGACCAAAACGTGCTTGACCACCACCGCCACCTACTTCCCCTCAAACCACCACCACCACCTAACCCCCATGCCTCCCTCCTCCACCCAGGGGCAACGTGCTGCAGATCGGCAACATCCGCAAGGAGGACCGCGGGACATACTACTGCATCGCCGAGAACCAGGTGGGCCGCGGCGCCAGGAGGAACATCAACGTGGAGGTGGAGTTTGCCCCCGTGGTGAAGGCGATCCGCCCCAGGGTGTACCAGGTGAGAAAACAGCGTGATGAGTGTGTGTGAGAGGTGTAGGAGAGGGGTTTGGGGTGAGGAAGAAGGGGAGTTGGTGAGTGCTGGGGTGTAGAAGAGGGGCTTAGGGTGAGGAAGAAGGGGAATAGGAGAATGCTGGGGTGCACCACACGCTCCCTTCAATGCACTCTCCCTTCCCTTCCTCCACACCCTCCCTTCAATGCACTCTCCCTTCCCTTCCTCCACACCCTCCCTTCAATGTACTGTTGTGCTGGAAGCTTCCCCCGGGGTCTATGGGCCTCTGGAAGACTCCGGGAGGAGCGACCAGGGGGGCGGGGAGCAATGCACCGCCCGCGCCCCGCGGGGCCCGCGGTCAGGCGCCAGGCGGGAAGTGTTGCCAACTCGCCCAGATTTTTGCTACATGTTCATTCTTGTATAATCGAATATATACTGTAACGTTCTAGACTGTACTGTTCGGTATATATATATATATATATATATATATATATATATATATATATATATATATATATATATATATATATATATATATATATGAGAAGAGGGCGAGAGGAGTCAGTCAAAGTCATAGTAAGCCATAGTCACCCAGTGGTCAGTGAAGAGTCAGAGTGAAGTGTATTACTAAGGAGGAATATTAAACTACAGAAGCTGTGCAAGGTGTCTTGCATATCTCCCTCCCACGGAGTCTCCTGACGGCGACACGGACCCCAAGTAATACGTCCGGCATAACAGTACCCTCCCTTCCCTCCCTCACCTCTCTCTCTTCATCCTTTCCCATCCCCTCACTCTTCCTTCCATCCCTTCCCTCCCCCCACTTTTCCTTGACTCCTCCTCTTCATCCCCTCCCCTCCACACACTCTCCCTCCCTCCCTCACCTCCCTTTTCTCCCCCATAGGCCTTACAATACGACATGGATATGGAGTGCCACGTGGAGGCCTACCCACCTGCGGCC
>NW_026110396.1:0-12500 GCF_024679095.1 Eriocheir sinensis | reverse complement strand
TATAGAAACGACCACGCCTGTGTGTCCCCCCGCGTGTAACGCCCTCACGTACAGCGCCGCCCACACGCCCACGCCCTCCGTACTGACTGTCCTCGCCCTCTTTGCCGCTATCCTCCTAAGGAACTAAAGAGGTAGGCAAGCAAGCAAGCAGCAGGCAAGAGCAAGCAGCAGCAAGCATTGTAGTTTTGTCTTGAGTTTAGATTTTGCCTTCCCGTGCCTTTCCTTCTCCCTCCTTCAACATCAAGATCAAGAACAAGGTATTCATGAGTTTAGTTTTGCCTTCCGGTGCCTTTCCTTCTCCCTCCTTCAACATCAAGATCAAGAACAAGGACAACACCAGCATCTTGAGTTCAGTTTTGCCTTCCCGTGCCTTTCCTCCTCCCTCCTTCAACATCAAGATCAAGAACAGGGACAAGAACAGCAGTAGTATTAGAAGGAGAAGGAAAGGAAGAGGAGAAAGATGGTAATGGTTGACTAATAATGTAATAACTGTAATAAATCAAAGTAGAAAGAAAGAAAGTAAAAATTCATTCCGGTTCGTGCTTGTCTTGTTTTGTTATGTCTATTAGTCTTGCTGCTGCTGCTGCTAATGCTCTTGTTATTGATGATGATGATGATGATGATGAATGAGCATGTGTTATTTTGCACTTGTATTATTAATTTATTGCATACTTGAGCACCCGTGTGTGAGTATAAACATATGTGTGTGTGTGTATGTGTGTGTGTGTGTGTGTGTGTGTGTGTGTGTGTGTGTGTGTGTGTGTGTGTGTGTGTGTGTGTGTGTGTGTGTGTGTGTGTGTTTACAGCAAAGGAGACAGCACAAGGGCACACAAAAAATGGAAACAACAATAAAAAAAAAGCCCGCTACTCGTGTGTGCGTGTGTGTGTGTGTGTGTGTGTGTGTGTGTGTGTGTGTAGGGTTATGTATGCATGGTAAGTACAAGTAGTCATCGGTAAGTCACTTCACAAACACTCACAGTCACTTCAGCATGTCCTCTGGTAGTCATTTCACCTCTCCAAGAACTGAGATGAAGTTATTGTGTTTTTTTTTTCCTTCATGTCAAAGATTAAATTTCCTACTAATGTTCTTTTCTTAAAACAATAATGGTAATAAACAATAATAAAGGGAAAAATCAAGGCTCTAATACATCGAACTACTACAGCTGGTAACATTACAACTAATATCGACTAAAACTGCAAATAACTTAATAATTACAACTACAACTCTTAATAACAACAACAACAACTAACAACACAACCACAACTAATACAACACCTTCACTACTACTAACAACGTAACAACCACAACTAATGACTAACAATACAACCAGAACAAACAATTTAACTAAAACTAACTTTCCAACACTACAACTACTTAACAACTTAACTAACAACCGCAATTACCTCAACTACAACCTAACAAATACAACCAACTAACAAAACTGCACCTAACAACAACTACAACAAATGGCTATAACTAACAACACTCAAACTAACAACTAATAATCTAACAATCACTAACAACCTAACAACACACGGTTATATTGCCTACTAACACCTGATCCACTCACCTGTCACCTGCCAATTAACCTGTACCTTCTCTCCCCCGCAGAACACATGGTCCCGAACATCAGGCATGAAGGCGTGCTAATCTATACTAGTGCAGGAAGCGCCCACACCTCTCCCTCACACCTTTCTCTCTCTCTCTTCCTCTTCATCTCCTTATGTCTTGCTCTGTCGCCTCTCCATCTCCTCTTCTCCTCCTCTTTCTCCTCCTCCTTATGTCTCTCAGTTTGATGTGGATTGGTTAGGTTAAGTTGTATTCCACTTTTTAATGCTTTTTCTCTGACTTTTTTTCTTTATCTTTCTTTTTTTTTCTCCGATTCTCTTCTTTTTCGTCTTATCTTGCATTCTACACCTGTTTCTTTATTCGTTATCTCCCCTATTCTCCTCCTTCTACTTTTTCTCATTCCTTTTTCCTTTATTCTCCTCCTCAATCTCCTCTTCTTCATTCTCTCTCACTCCTGTTTCCTTCATTCCTTTTTCATTCTCCTTCTCGTTTTTCTTCTTCATTCCTAGTATTTCACTCTTGTTTCCTTCATTCCTTTTACATTCTCCTCCTCCTCCTCCTCATTCTCTTTTTCATTCCCTTCTTTCTCTTTATTCACCTCCCAGTTCGCAACAACAACAAAAAAAAAGTGGATTGATTTACCTTCTTCCTTCCTTCCTTCCTTCCTTCTTTCCTTCCTTCCTTCCTTCCTTTCTTTCTATCGCCCTTTCCTTTATTGCGTCCTTTCTTTCCTTCCTTCCCTCCGTCAGTGGTGAGTAGGATCAAGTCAAGGCCGTATCCTGCAGGTCCTAAGGCTGGGCGAAGGATGTCAAGAGGTCAGGACTTCAGTGTGTGTGTGTGTACGTATGTTTGTGGACACTTGTGTAGAAAAAAAAAAAGTGGAGGTGAACATACACATAAGAACAAAGATCATTAGTGTGTGTGTGTGTGTGTGTGTGTGTGTGTGTGTTATCCTGCCTATGTATCGCACTCCAGCAGCAAAGAAAGAAAGAAAGAAAGAAAGAACCGAACCGAATCTCGAACCAGTTTCAAGTCTCAGAAGCAGTTTCATGAGCCAATTTCAAAGCACACACGTTCTCATATACCCCGTTCACATTAACACCGAAACTAAGCCCCGCCTACTCTGATCCAACCACCAATCACATTCAACCTCTCCCAGCATCCACCAATCACATGCAGCCTGGGTTCAGAAGGGGGCGTGGCCTACTGATGGAGTGGCCACTGAAATAACAGCTGAAGGGAAAAGTGGGCGGGGCTAAATTCTGAAAAGTGGGCGGGGCTAAATTCTGAGCCTAGCGTGAACGGAGTATATAGTGAAGCTGAAGTCCACATTATGTATATATATGTCTGAGTGATGTGTGTTTTTTTTCTTTTTAATAAGGGGAGGTGGGTGGGTATTTACGAAGTGAATAACCTATAACAAAGAGTAGTTTAAGTTTAGATAATTTCAGATCCCCCAAAACAAGCAAACTCCATGTGTACGATAGTTATAAGAGGTTTCGATTCTCTATGACACAGTATTTTCAAGAGGGAGTTTGAGGAGGGATATAGTTCTCTCTCTCTCTCTCTCTCTCTCTCTCTCTCTCTCTCTCTCTCTCTCTCTCTCTCTCTCTCTCTCTCTCTCTCTCTCTCTTTCACCTGTCCTTACCTCACTAATTAACCCTCTGAGCACCTGCGGCCTTCTCTCATATCACTTTTTAACCTTTTTTTATTTTTTTGGTTAATAGACCAACCATTCCGTGTGTGTGTGTGTGTGTGTGTGTGTGTGTGTGTGTGTGTGTGTGTGTGTGTGTTTACATCTGTCCCCTCCCCCCCTTCTCCCCCCCCCCCTCTTTGCAGTGCCTCTCAAGGTGATTCAAGGTAAATAGTTGCTTAATTAACTCTTAAGGGGGTTGGCGTGTGGTTCTAACTTACCTGTATCATACCTGTCCCGCGTTCGAATCCCCTTCCGTGACATGAACGCTAATGAAGAGAAGAAAAAAAAATATTGTGTAGAAAATGCTGACGAAGAAGAAAAAGAAGAAGAAGAAGAAAAAGAGGAAGGAGGAGGAGGAGAAGAAAACAAGAAAAAAAAAATAATGTAGAAAATGCTAATGAAGTAAAAGAAGTAGAGGAAATAAAGAAAAAAAAAACATTATCTAAAGTCAACGATCGGGAAAAAAAAGCAAGTTAAACCAATAAGCAAAACCAATTAAACTTTACCTGGTCAAAATCAACAGGTAGAAAGAGACAGGCGTAATAACTGCAAAAAGCATAGACAGTAACGTTAGATTAGGACAGGTAAAGACTAATTAAATTGCCTACCTGAGCTGTCTTAGTGGTTAGGTAAATAGGCGATGTAGTAATTAAATAGCCTATCTGTATCACCTGTATCAGAGCAGTAGGCTAGTTTGAGGGGAGATAATGGTAATATATGAAGATTTTACCACAAAAACACCAACTTATTGTATTGTTTAGCTTTTAGGGGGGAAGGAAGATTAGAATATATGTTTTAGAAGCGAGACCAGAATGTATATGTTTTAGGGAAAGAGGGATCAAGATGTATCTGTTTTAGGGGAAGAGAGATCAGGGTGTATCTGTTTTAGGGGAAGAGAGACGAGAATATTTGTTTTAGGGGAAGGAAGAACCAGGAAATATCTGTTTTGGGGGGAGAGTGATCAGGGTGTATCTGTTTTAGAAGACAGACGAGAATATTTGTTTTAGGGGAAGAAAGAACCAGGAAGTGTCTGTTTTAGGGGAAGAGGGATCAGGGTGTATCTGTTTTAGGGGAAGAGAGACGAGAATATTTGTTTTAGGGGAAGGAAGAACCAGGAAGTGTCTGTTTTAGGGGAAGAGAGATCAGGATGTATCTGTTTTAGAAGAGAGACGAGAATATTTGTTTTAGGGGAAGAAAGAACCAGGAAGTATCTGTTTTAGGGGAAGAATGATCAGGATGAATCTGTTTTAGGGGAAGAGAGATCAGGACGTATCTGTTTTAGGGAAGAAGACTTTAGGAAGGAAGAACCAGGAAGTGTCTGTTTTAGGGAAGAGAGATCAGGGTGTATCTGAGAATATTTGTTTTCTGTTTTAGGGGAAGAATGATCAGGATGAATCTGTTTTAGGGGAAGAGAGATCAGGACGTATCTGTTTTAGAGGAAGGAAGACCTGTTTTAGGGGAAGGAAGACCAGGCTGTATCTGTTATAGAGGAAGAGAGATCAGGACGTATCTGTTTTAGGGGAAGGAAGACCTGTTTTAGGAGAAGGAAGACCAGGCTGTTTCTGTTATAGAGGAATTGAGACCAGGACGTATGTGTTTTAGGGGAAGGAAGACCAGGCTGTTTCTGTTATAGAGGAATTGAGACCAGGACGTATCTGTTTTAGGAGAAGGAAGACCAGGCTGTTTCTGTTATAAAGGAAGTAAGATCAGGACGTATGTGTTTTAGTACTTTGAGTTGCAGACAGAAGCAACATCATGGACCCCCCAGTATTGCGTTTTCGGTCAATGCCGCAACACAAACCGTTTTCTTAAGCCTCTCAGGGACCTAAACTTTCCTGCTGGTCTGAAAATTATGAAGCAAAACGAAAGGAAAATAAAAATAAATTGACATAACATAAAAATCTAAGTTAAAATCCATGAAACACAAACTTGGTATTAAAAGAAGTTACGATTAGGCAAACAATATTAGTAAAAATGCTGTATATATGTATCTGGAATGCTTGTAATAATTAATAATGATAATAATAATGGTAATATTTAGGGAAGTATTTTTTTTGTCTTAACTGTAATTCTGACTTAAGTGATCCATTAGCGAGTGTTTTTTGGGGTCATTATAATTGCTAGCCAGAGTGAGGTTCTTCCTGGCTAAGTCACAATGCATTTTACTGAATATTTAAGTGTAAGGTTATATAGTGCAATTTAAGTGTGATGTTTGTAGTGTGTAGTGGTGAGGATGAGCTGGTGTGTGTGTGTGTGTGTGTGTGTGTGTGTGTGAACGGGCTTACGAATGTGTGTCATGATACATATTAAATTTTTGTAATGTTTTCCTATCAGTAAAACATGTAAAGGGCGATTTTTTTTTTTCTCCTACCTACATTACTTCCCTGAGAGAGAGAGAGAGAGAGAGAGAGAGAGAGAGAGAGAGAGAGAGAGAGAGAGAGAGAGAGAGAGAGAAAGAGAGAAACTGTTATACTCTGAAACTACTGAAAGACCTATAATTAAAACATAACTACCTTAATGAGAGAGAGAGAGAGAGAGAGAGAGAGAGAGAGAGAGAGAGAGAGAGAGAGAGAGAACTGGTATACTCTGAAATTACTGAAAGACCTAATTAAACCATAACAACCTAAATGAGAACAGGTATACATATATGCAGGTGTAAAACAAAGTAACCGTCAATTCTCGGATACCTTGTGACTGAAAAAATAAGACTGTATAAAGGAATATTGAATTGAATTAAAAGATATAATATGTAGCAAAAGAAGAGAAAGAACTAAAGAACGATGACTAGAAGATTAGGAAAGTTAAAAGAATCGATAAAGTTGTAAAAAGAGGTGGAAACAAGATTATTAACATGGGGTTCACGATTTTACAACCCCGCCATAAAAACAATAAAGAAAATTAACGAAAAAGACAAAACTAACTAGAAAATTTTTAAAATGTCCATAACCAATGAAAAAAATATAATAAGACGTAACAAATAATACGAAACTGAAAAGAAAAAATAAAGAAACTATAAAAATAACCCCCAAAAATCTGTAATAAAATGTACAAAAATGACGAATAACCGAACAAGCAGAAAACGGGAGGAGGAGACCACAACTGCGCGTGCTCAGAGGAGGACGTGACTGCCGAAGGAGGTGAATTCAGCGTTGCCAAATTATCGTATTAACCACATATCGTATCTATCATTTTTATGCCTCAAACTCTCGTACCTATACATGTAACGTGAGAAAATCAAAGTTAGTGCTAAAATTGTTGAATATTGATGTTTTTCGTTCTTTGTTGTTATAGTTATCGGTCAGCAACTACGAAAATGAAATGCGATGAGTACGATAATTTGGCAACGCTGGAGGTGACCCGCTCGCCGGTTGATCACTCACCCGCCAGCTGCCGAGGAGGAAGGACGTGGGGTGCTGAGGACGGAACGGAGGTGAGGCAGTGATGTTTGGAGCTTAGAATGTTCATATCGTGCCTTTGTATAATACGTACTTCACTAGAAAATGTAATTAGTTTAGTTTCATTAGCTCGTCTGTTAATAATTGAGCGTTTTGTTAATTCTGGATGGTCGTTAAGAGGGTATGACTCGCGGTGGCGTCGTAGGTTCAGTTGGTGCGGTTCAGTTTCGAAGCAGCGAGACCAAAACAGTGAGTGGATGGTATATTTGCTAGTTTGAGATTTATTTTATAGAAGTTGTGGGCATTTCCAGAGGTAGTTTGATGACCCTGGTGGTAGTTTAACCCTTCCTCTGTACCATGAACCTAAAAAAAAACTCATTGAACATTGTATTAACTAACTTCGGGCCGTATTTCTAAACATTCCGTCGCCAAAGCTCACCTATTTGACAAGGCTTTCGTAGGTGTTTTGGGCATTTCCAGTAGTAGTTTGATGACCCTGGTGGTAGTTTAACCCTTCCTATGTACCATGAACCTAAAAAAACTCATTGAACATTGTATTAACTAACATAGGACCGTATTACTAAACATTCCGTCGCCAAAGCACACCTATTTGACAAGGCTTTCGTAGGTGTTTTGGGCATTTCCAATAGTAGTTAGATGACCCTGGTGGTAGTTTAACCCTTCCTATGTACCATGAACTTTAAAAAATCTCATTGAACATTGTATTAACTAACGTAGGGCCGTATTTCTAAACATTCCGTCGCCAAAGCTCACCTATTTGACAAGGCTTTCGTAGGTGTTTTGGGCATTTCCAGAAGTAGTTTGATGACCCTGGTGGTAGTTTAACCCTTCCTATGTACCATGAACCTAAAAAAACTCATTGAACATTGTATTAACTAACTTCGGGCCGTATTTCTAAACATTCCGTCGCCAAAGCACACCTATTTGACAAGGCTTTCGTAGGTGTTTTGGGCATTTCCAGTAGTAGTTTGATGACCCTGGTGGTAGTGTGACCCTTCTTCTGTGCCATGGACCTAAAGAACCACTCATTTAAACCCGATTGATTCCCTCTTTGACCTTTAGAAATAGTTGACGTGAGAAGCGACAGTATCTTATAATACCAACCTAATTAATGATATTAGGGTCATTAAGGGAGGGAAGGAGGGTAGGGTTGAAGAGTGTTTAGGTCAGATAGTACATTCAAGGGCCCGACGGAGCTTCCCATGAGTAGAGAAAGTAAACGGTATGGTGGAGACATCTGGAACCCCGGTGCGGTAATATGTGTAACAGTTTTCTTCTAGTTTTTACCGTTAATTATGGATGGTCATTGAGTAGGTAGGCTATATCATTTGTGGTGGCTCTGTAGGTTCAGTTGGTGCGGTGAGGTTTTCATGGGTGATTATCCGTTCATGAGTTGTGTAAAAATGTCACTAGGATCGTAAAACAGTCCATGAGAATCCCAATAACTTACACGAGTCTTTTCAAACAGAACTGAGGCGACGGTATGTTTAAGAATTATCACAAGGATCGTAAAACAGTCCATGAGAATCCCAATAACTTACAAGAGTCTTTTCAAACAGAACTGAGGCGACGATATGTTTAAGAATTATCACTAGGATCGTAAAACAGTCCATGAGAATCCCAATAAATTACACGAGTCTTTTCAAACAGAACTGAGGCGACGGTATGTTTAAGAATTATCACGAGGATCGTAAAACAGTCCATGAGAATCCCAATAACTTACAAGAGTCTTTTCAAACAGAACTGAGGCGACGATATGTTCAAGAATTATCACAAGGATCGTAAAACAGTCCATGAGAATCCCAATAAATTACACGAGAGGCTTTTCAAACAGACCTGAGGCGACGATATGTTTAAGAATTATCACTAGGATCGTAAAACAGTCCATGAGAATCCCAATAAATTACACGAGTCTTTTCAAACAGACCTGAGGCGACGGTATGTTTAAGAATTATCACAAGGATCGTAAAACAGTCCATGAGAATCCCAATAACTTACACGAGTCTTTTCAAACAGAACTGAGGCGACGATATGTTTAAGAATACCTGATTTGTTAGGTTTATGTAAAGGTTTATTATCCAGTATGGCTAAAGGTTAAACGAAACTTGACTGCAGGGGAAAGGAAAGCATGGCGGCGCTGAGTGGGGGAAGGAGGGAGAGGGCTTGGAGGGGTGTGGGTGACGAGGTAATCCGTGAGGTCCAGGAAAGACAAACTAGCCATTATCCATTTACGTATTCGATGGATGACTGGTGCTTCGTATAGAGACAAGGGGACGAGGTGAAAATTAGTTAGCACCGAGTTACTGAAGGCGCCGCGATGCAGAGGATTAAAAAAAAAAAACTTATAGTATAGCCTACTTTATATTGTATTAGTCTAGATAATTAGGCATGAATATTGTTTAATGGTGTATAAGTATTATTTGATGGTGGACATGATTAAATTACGGTGTTTTTACAGGTAGAATGACTGCAAAACGTGGAAAGAAAACTGATTGGGGAAGCGCGCGTGTGAGGCCGGGCTGACGAGGGCGAGGCGAAGCGAAATCTGGGCGTGGCGCGGCGATCCTCCTGCAGGTTTTCCACGTAACTTTGGGGTCCTGGGAAGGCTTGGGTCCTTATTCTTAAACGTATCGTGCTCCCATTACGGACATTTTCAGTCCCCCATCATATGAAAGCAAGCTAAAGGCAATTATCTCCCATTCTCACCTGCGTAGAGTAATTCAAAGTAGGGTGCAGGGAGGTTCAGGCCGTGCTCGCTAATTCGTACGCACCATTCCATTCAGTACGCGTGTAATTAGCATTTTCGATCCCTAATCAGTTGAAAGTAAGATTACGGTAATTATCCCCAATTTTCACCTGTGAAGACCAATTAAAAGGAAATTTATTGATGATCCAGATAAATTTAGTGAAAAAAACTTTCGTAACTTGATAGGAATTTCCGAGGTTTTTTTCTCATACGAAGGACTGTTCTTTTCTTTTCATGAGATTGACTAAAAATGTTAACCCAATATTTTACCCCAATTTAATTTTCATAAGACTGCTCAACCCAAATTATCATACCAATGGATTTTCATGAGATTTTTCAACCAAAATTCTTACCCCCGTCCCCTGTTAGGCCTCCAACCACCCCCTTAATATACAACCACCTAAGTTTGAGCCCTCCACTCCTTTACCCAAAAATATGCTACTCCTCCCCCAAGACCCAGTAAAACCTGAGTAAAATAGACGTCACGTTGGGAGAGAAACAGTTGAAATTTTCAAGAAAAGTTTATTAATATATCTATACATAGGTACTGATAATGGTGCTCACAAATTTGCTATCCCTGTGATGGACAAGTTAAAAAGATCACTATTGATTTAATAATGACAAAGGATAATGGAGGGTTGAGAGGGGTAGGTTTTTTTTTAGAATTTAGATGGACTAAATGGCAAGTAAATTTGGCAGGAAAAGTATTGGGCGAGTGAGGGTACAGAAGGGCACAAGTTTCATAAAATAGAGAATATGTACGGATAAGGTTTAGTCCGAAATGGCGTGTTATATTGGAGGAATGTGGAAGGGGAGAAAACAAGATATGTGAGGGTACTGCAGGAAGTAAGAGATTCTTGATGTGTAAACTTAAAATTATTTACATGTGTCTGTGAGCTTTGATGATAATTGAGACTATCCTTAGAGAATAGAAGAATGGGAGAGAGCTAGGTCAGTGGGAATAGGAAGGAGCACAGAGGTCATTTGATAGCTACTTGAGAGGGTGTGCTTGCTCAGTCTTACTTCTCTTACAGATGTGGGAGAGTGCAGTCCAAGGCCACTCCAGTCAACAGCAACGAATGGGATGGTGGAGGGGATGTCCACCAGAGAGACTAAAAGACATTATTGGAAGAGCTTAGCAGATTTGAGTGACGAGACCAGCAAGAAGTGACTGAGAAACAAACCAAGCTGACAGTCTCAATGGCGAGGAGGTACATCAGAAGAGCTCTAATGATTGCAGAGGTGCTGTAAGTCTGAGCAAGAGCGTTCCTGGTTTGAGTTGAAGGCGGGCACCTAATCTACACACAAGCCAGGAGGAACGCACACTTGCCCACATTAATAGTGCCCGTTCGGCCCTCTAACACCTCTCCAACTCAAGCAGCTCTTCTGATACACTTTCCTTACTGGCCGACGTGTGGTAACGCGGGTCTCACATTACCATGTTGTCCTGGGATCCACCGAAGACGAGGTTGAAGAACTGGTATAGCAGGAACCCCACACTTGACCGTTACAGCTAAGGAGAAAATAAAACAGTGGAGTATAAAAATCTTTGCTTCCCCTCTTATTAACCACTAACTCACTCAGCAGGTATTAAGATTATTGATACAATTGATGGCAGAAGCTTTCACAGATAAGTTAGCATCAACCACCAAAATATATCCATGAACAGGTTAACTGATGCTCTTATTGCGAGCTGCATGGTTTAAATAAAGTAACTGTGCTGCCCGTGGATCAGAGGGTTCGGTCAGCTGGCCCCTCTGATCCATGGGCAGCACAGTTACTTTGATAAATCAGTGACCATGCGGCTCACACAATAAGAGCAAAGAAACGGATTTTTTGACATTCGGTAACTTGACCACTGGAATCCCTGTGAAAGCCTCTCCCTCCAAAATACATCATGTCCCACCAGATCTATAATGCCGGCGTCCACTCCTTCCCGGTGACCCGCGGCTCACGTACTCGTCGCAGTGGTTCCCTCGGGGTAGGTCTGGGCAGGACGGGTCTTGGTGCCGAGGTGTAGGCAGGACGACCACCACGAGCACACGTCCTGCAGCGCCACCGCCAGGACTCTGCAGCACGAGCACCTTGGCGCCGCTGCTCCTTCGGTGGCGTTGTGCTGGCCGGCCTGTCTGCAATGGACGATACAATTCTTTAATCCTATAATTACCATGATACAATTCTTTAATCCTATAATTCCTTCAATTAATCCTATAATTACTATGATACAATTCTTTAATTCTATAACTCCTTCAATTAATCCTATAAATTACAATGATGCAATTCTTGAATCCTATAATTAATCCTATAACTCCTTCAATTAATCCTATAATTACTACGATACAATTCTTTAATCCTATAACTCCTTTAATTAATCCTATAATTACGATACAATTCTTTAATCCTATAACTCCTTTAATTAATCCTATAATTACTATGATACAATTCTTTAATCGTATAACTCCTTTAATTATTATAATTACTACGATACAATTCTTTAATCCTATAACTCCTTTAATTAATCCTATAATTACTACGATACAATTCTTTAATCCTATAACTCCTTTAATTAATCCTATAATTACTATGATACAATTCTTTAATCGTATAACTCCTTTAATTATTCCTATAATTACTACGATACAATTCTTTAATCGTATAACTCCTTTAATTATTCCTATAATTACTACGATACAATTCTTTAATCCTATAACTCCTTTAATTATTCCTATAATTACTACGATACAATTCTTTAATCCTATAACTCCTTTAATTAATCCTATAATTACTATGATACAATTCTTTAATCGTATAACTCCTTTAATTATTCCTATAATTACTACGATACAATTCTTTAATCGTATAACTCCTTTAATTAATCCTATAATTACTATGATACAATTCTTTAATCTTATAACTCCTTCAATTAATCCTATAATTACTATGATACAATTCTTGAATCCTATAATTAATCCTATAACTCCTTCAATTAATCCTATAATTACTACGAGTGACCACAGACTACATATACACAAGACAAAAGCCCTTCCATAGTTAACATTACAATTCTGCATA
>NW_026110395.1:67500-124800 GCF_024679095.1 Eriocheir sinensis | reverse complement strand
TGATTAACTTGCAGGCTGTGATGTTGTATATTTCATAGCAGTGATATTATGATATGTCTACATAGATGTACTGCATCATACTGTGTCATACATAGTCAAAGAGCAGGTGTTCCTACAAATGTTCCTAATTTAAACTTAAGAGTTACAGGGAAGAAACCTCACTGGTATCTCTTTGTTTTAAGTCTATATTCACTAATGTCACAATCACACACCCATTAGCGGGTAAATAGATAGTAACGAAGATAATAGCAGTGTCCATCAACCTATATGAGAGTCATAGTGTGTGTGTGTGTGAGAGAGAGAGAGAGAGAGAGAGAGAGAGAGAGAGAGAGAGAATTTTTTTTTTTCTCTCTCTCTCTCTCTCAGACACAACTGCCAGACGGCTATGATGATTCCATACGTCGCTTTCAGCCGCAATTAAAGAAAATAATTCATACAGTGACGTAACGCAATAAGTAATTTGATTTAATAGATAGATGATAAATTTGATACATTTTGGTTCCAAATGGCCTACATTTTGAAGATCACGTGGATACATTTTGATTTTTCCTACTTGCAACACTATATTAACAGTTATATACAAGGTTTACAGTTTACGTGAGCGAGACGCACGAAATAAGAGACAGCCACACCGCTGCAGGGCGCGGAGCGGCAGAGCACCGCTCGCCTGCCCGTCACCCGTCATGGTCTCCCTTCTCCGCGTTGTTCGCCCGTTTTATTTGCTTGTAGTTCGTCCGGAAGGGTGTGGGTTCCGGTTGATGACTGTTGATGAAAGTCATCATTTGCTGATCCTAGTGTCAGTTCATCACAGCTTCCCACGGCCAAAAGCACGACGTGTTGTTAGACATCCTGTTGTGCGACACCGACCGGGTGTCGCCACACGTACAGTCATACATACACATGTACATAATATACACATTACACAATTGTGCAATTGAGGTTTTATTACACTACTCAGTGTGCCGGGAAATGTGTTCGCTCATCTGCTCCTGATGTGAATTCCATCTCATTTGCTGACGTTTTAAAGATCTGAGCCATCCGGGTTCAAGCCCAGTAAGTCAACAATTGACCGGACCCTAGCACTTCGCATCCTTGTGGAACACCGAGTTGAGTTTTGAAAGAGGCTATTCGCAGCCTTTGTCGATCTCAAGAAGACTTTTGACTTAGTGCATCGTGAGCCACTCTGGGGAATTCTGCGAGTCAGGGTGATGCCTGTTAAAGTTATTGACCTGATGACTGGCCTTTACTTTGGGATTGAGAGTGCTGTAAAGTGTGGGGGAGATGTTTCCGGCTTCTTCCCTTTGAAGTGAAGTAGAGGTGAGTCCTTGCTCCATCCCCTTTCAACACTGCCATTGGACTGGGTATTAGGCAAAGTTGCTGATCTGTGGTGACATCAAGATCACTGGCCACGTTTTTGCTGATGATATCCTAGTGTTGCCTTTCGAAGTGCTGCATGAAGAAGCAAAACGTTTGGAAATGAAGGTCTCCTGGGCAAAAACCAAGGTTCAGTCGTTTGGAGGCTTACAGCAGAGGAGTCAGTTCAAGGGCATAAAAAAGGAAACAATTGTAAAAAAAAGCCCGCTACTCACTGCTCCTAAAAGGTTAGAGGAGTGGCCGAAAGATAGGTCAGTTTCGGGAGGAGAGGTGTCCTGATACCCTCCTCTTGAAAGAGTTCAAGTCGTAGGTAGGAGGAAATACAGATGAAGGAAGATTGTTCCAGAGTTTACCAGCGTGAGGGATGAAAGAGTGAAGATGCTGGTTAACTCTTGCATAAGGGGTTTGGACAGTATAGGGATGAGCATGAGTAGAAAGTCGAGTGCAGCGGGGCCGCGGGAGGGGGGGAGGCATGCAGTTAGCAAGTTCAGAAGAGCAGTCAGCGTGGAAATATCGATAGAAGATAGAAAGAGAGGCAACATTGCGGCGGAATTTAAGAGGTAGAAGACTATCAGTATGAGGAGGAGAGCTGATGAGACGAAGAGCCTTAGCCTCCACTCTGTCCAAGAGAGCTGTGTGAGTGGAGCCCCCCCACACGTGAGATGCATACTCCATACGAGGGCGGACAAGGCCCCTGTAAATGGATAGCAGCTGTGCGGGGGAGAAGAACTGGCGGAGACGGTACAGAACGCCCAGCCTCGAGGAAGCTGATTTAGTAAGAGATGAGATATGAAGTTTCCAGTTGAGATTTTGAGTTAAGGATAGACCGAGGATGTTTATTGTTGAAGAAGGTGATAGCTGAGTGTTGTCAAAGAATAGGGGATAATTGTTTGGAAGATTGTGTCGAGCGGAGAAACTGTGTTTTTGAGGCGGTGGAGGACACCAGCTTCTTCTTGCCCCAATCAGAAATAATAGTAAGGTCTGAGGCTAAGCGTTCTGCTGCCTCCAGTCTGGAATCATTTAGTTCCTGTTGGGTGGGTCTTCTATTAAAAGAAGTTGAGTAATGCAAAGTAGAGTTATCGACGTAGGAATGGATAGGACAGTTCGCTTTGGAAAGAAGACCATCAGTGAAGAACAGAAAGAGAGTGGGAGATAGGACAGAACCCTGCGGAACACCACTATTAATATGTTTAGGGGAAGTACAGCGACCGTCTACCACAGCAGAAATAGAACGGTCAGAAAGGAAACTTGAGATAAAGGTACAGAGAAGGATGGAAACCGTAGGAGGGTAGTTTGGAAAGCAAAGACTTGTGCCAGACTCTATCAAAGCTTTTGATATGTCCAGCGCTAAGAGAGAATAACCAAGAGATTTCACCGAAACGGCTAAAGAGGATGACCAATAATCAGTTAGGAAGCCAAGGAGATCACCAGTAGAACGCCCTTGCGGATCAGAAGCGATCAGAAGGTCAGAAGTGGAAAGGTGCTTTGAATCTTCCGGTTGGATTGATTGAAATGCTTTAGAACATAAAGCTATGGGACAGTAGTTTTTGAGGGTCACCCTTCTTAGGCACAGTCACTTCCAGCAGGAAGGAAAGGTAGATGTTGACAGACAGAGGCGAAAAGAGTTTGACCAGGCAGGGTGTCAGCAAGGAATCACAGTTTTTAAGGACAATAGGAGGCACTCCATCAGGTAAAGCCTTCTGAGATTTGAGGCCATGAGAGGGCATAGAAAACATCAGTCTTAAGAATCTTAATAGCAGGCATAAAGAGTCAGAGGGGGATGGTAGGAGAATATGCCCAGAATCGTCCAGAAGTGGAGTTTTAGAGAAAGTTTGAGAAGAGTTCAGCCTTAAAGACAGATGTGACAGCAGTGTTGCCATCAGGACTAAGGAGAGGAGGAAGATGAAGAATTGAAGTTGGAGGAGATGTTTTGGCTAGATGCCAAGTCACGGGAAGAATTAGAAAAAAAGCAAGGTTTTGGCATTTACTATCAATGAAGGAGTTTTGGTAAGTCGGGATATATTTGGCTTTGATTCGGGCAGAAATGTGAAGTTCATGGTTAGCGGGAGTTCGAAGGCTCTGACATCTTTTGTGAACTGCCTCTCTATCTTTGACAGCACGAGAACAAGCGTGATTAAACTAACGCTTTTTAGCATGAGGAATAGAGAAAGTACGTGGGATGTGTGCCTCCATTCCAGAGACAATCACCTCTGTGATGCGCTGGGCACACACAGAGGTCTCTATCCTGAAGCAGTAATCATTCCACGAAATCGGAAGAAGTACATCCTCAGATCGTCCCACCGAGTGAAGCAAAATGCCAAGCATCGCCTCTTCGGTGGGTCAGAGGAGGTGTACAGGAGCGATAGGACAGAGTTACAGAAATAAAATTGGTGATCGGAGGAGCCCAATGAGAGAACAGTTTGAATGAGTAAGCAGAAGGGTTAGAGGTAAGGAAGAGATCTAGTATGTTGGGCCGGTCTCCAAGACGGTCAGGAATACGTGTGGGGTGTTGAACCAACTGCTCTGGGTCGTGAGGAAAAAGTGTGAGCTTGTTCACCAGGCTGGTCAGTGAAAGAGGATGAAAGCCAAAGCTGGTGGTGAACATTGAAATCTCCCAAGATGGAGATTTCAGCGAAGGAGAGTGGGTCAAAATGTGCTCACTTTGAGTTCAAAGTAGTCAAAAAGAATTTTACATAGTTAATAGAGTTAGGTGAGAGATAAACAGGACAGATATGTATTTAGTAGTAGAATGACAATGAAGTCTTAGCCAGATGGTGGAAAATTCTGAAGAGTCAAGGTCGTGGGCAGGAGGCAAGACACACCTCCTGACCCTCACGGGGTCAAAGACGTGTCACATGGCGCTCCCATGCTTAGCCACAGGGTCAGCCACTGTTGACCCTTTTCCCTTTTCCTTTTCGCTCCCCATCCCCGCCCCTTCTCATACATTAGATTTACAAACAACATTTGCACTACATTTACAAATAACATTTACACTACATTTACACACAACATTTACATTACGTATAAGATACCCCCTAACAACATTTTCGAAACCACTGCATACTTCTATTCACTGTAAATAGCGTTGATATACTACACAGTTGCAATGATTTAACTACACCTCGCAGCACCTCAATTTCTGTAACATAATCATAGTTTTTAGTTTACCTGTGACTTTGTGCAGTGCGTTTTGCATGAGATGAGGAGGGAGTGATGTATTTATTGACAATTCTGCTTTATTGATATTACGGTTTGCTTCTTTTCTGATTGCTTAACTGACCTATTCCTACACCTTAATTACGCTTTTTATCTTACAAGTTGGCTTCTTAACTCTTTCTTTTATGTTCCCTTCCGCCCTTCCCAATCTCTCCCCTAATCACATAAGTAACTGGTATTGTTTTTTGCAGTTTCATGACTATGAGTATCCACACTTCACCTCAATCAAAACGCTGGACAGTGAATGTTCAGAAGCCCACGAATCCCAAGTCTACCATCTCGTACCCTCAGGTTAGTCACACAAGCGAGAGACTCAAACAAATATATATGTACGGACAAATAAGTAAGTATATATCCAAACAAACTGTGACTGGTGATTTTTTTCTTACAACAAAGGAGACGGTTAAAGGGCAACAAAAAGAGTGTAGAAAAAAGCCCGCTACTCACCGGTCCAACAACAGAGAAAAGTAAAGAGTGGCCAAAAGAGAGGTAAATCTCGGGCGGAGAGGATTCTTGATACACTCTTCTTGAAGGAAGTCAAGTCATAGGCAGGAGGAAATGCAGACGAAGGAAGGCTGTTCCAGAGTTTACCAGTGTAAGGGATGAAAAAGTGAAGATGCTGGGTAACTCTTGCATAAGGGGTTTGGACAGTATAGCGATGAGCTAGAGTAGAAAGTAGAGTGCAGCTGGGCCGCTGGGGGGTGGGGGTGGGGGGGGGGGAGTTTAAAAGAGTTGGAAGTTCAAAAGGGAGTCAGCTTCAAGATATCAATAGAAAATAGAAAGAGAGGCAACATGGGGGCGGAATTAAGGAGTCTGTCAGTATGAGGAGGGGAGTTGATGAGACGAAAGACCATGTTTATTAGAATTTCATTTTCACCAATAACGATGCTGAGGCAGTCGAAATATGTCCTTATTTAATATATTAGTATAGCTTATATATCATATGAAGCCTGATTTCGGAGCCCCCCACACATGTGATGCATACTCCATACGAGGGCGGACGAGGCCCCTCTATATGGACATCATCTGTGCGGGGAAGAAAAACTGGCAGAGACGATACAGAGCGCCCAACCTCGAGGAAGCTGATTTAGTGAGAGAGGAGATATGGAGTTCCAATTTTTTTTTTACAGCAGAGGAGTCAGTTCAAGGGCATAAAAAATGTAACATATGTGAAAAAAAGACCCGCTACCCACTGCTCCTATAAAGAGTTAGAGGAGTGGCCGAAAGAGAGGTCAACTTCGGGAGGAGGTGTCCTGATACCCTCCTCTTGAAAGAGTTCAAGTCGTAGGCAGGAGGAAATAGAGATGAAGGAAGATTGTTCCAGAGCTTACCAGCGTGAGAGATGAAAGAGTGAAGATGCTGGTTAACTCCTGCGTAAGGGATTTGGACAGTAAAGGGATGAGCTTGAGTAGAAAGTCGTGTGTTGCGAGGCCGCGGGAGGGGGGAGGGCATGCAATTAGCAAGTTCAGAAGAGCAGTCACCATGAAAATATCGATAGAAGATAGAAAGAGAGGCAACATGGCGGCGAAATTTAAGAGGTAGAAGACTATCAGTAAGACGAGGAGAGCTGATGAGACGAAGAGCCTTTGACTTCATTCTGTCCAAGAGAGCTGTGTGAGTGGACCCCCCCCCCCCCCCCACACACACACACACGTGATATGTATAGTGTATACTCCATGCGAGGACGGACAAGGCCCTTGTAAATGGATAGCAACTGTGCGGGGGAGAAGAACTGGCGGAGACGGTACAGAACGCCCAGCCTCAAGGAAGCTGATTTAGTAAGAGAAGAGATATGAAGTTTCCAGTTGAGATTTTGAGTTAAGGATAGACAGAGGATGTTTAGTGTTGAAGAAGGTGACAGCTGAGTGTTGTCAAAGAATAGGGGATAGTTGTTTGGTAGATTGTGTTGAGTTGGTAGGTGGATAAACAGTGTTTTTGAGGCGTTAAAAGACACCAAGTTCTTGCCCCATTCGGAAATAACAGTAAGGTCTGAGGCTAAGCGTTCTGCTACCTCCAGCCTGGAATCATTTAGTTCCTGTTGGGTGGGTCTTCTATTAAAAGAAGTTGAGCAATGCAGAGTAGAGTCATCGGCGTAAGAATGGATAGGACAGTTCGTTTTGGAAAGAAGATCATCGATGAACAACAGAAAGAGAGTGGGAGGTAGGACAGAATCCTGCGGAACACCACTATTAATAGGTTTAGATTCTGAGTTAAGGATAGACCGAGGATGTTTAGTGTGGGGGAAGATGACACCCGAGTGTTGTCAAAGAATAGGGGATAGGTGTTTGGAGGATTGTGTCGAGTTGATAAATGAAGAAATCGAGTTTTTGAGGCGTTGAAGGACACCAGGTTCTTGCCCCAATCGGAAATTATAGTAAGGACCTGAGGTTAAGCGTTCTGCACAATCTGCAGCCTCCATACTGGAACTGTTTACTTCCTGTTCAGTTGGTCTTCTATCAAAAGAAATTGAGTAATACAGAGTAGAGTCATCGGCGTAAGAATGGATAGGGCAGTTTGTTTTGGAAAGATCATCAATGAACAACAGAAAGAGAATGGGAGACAGAGCAGAGCCCTGAGGAGCACCACTGTTGATAGGTCTTGTGAAGGAACAGTGACCGTCTACTACAGCAGTAATAGAACGTTGAGAAAGGAAACTGGAGATAAAGGTATAGAGAGAAGGTAAAAACCAAAGGAGGGTAGTTGGAAACCATAGATTTGTGCCAGACCCTATCAAAGGCTTTTGATATGTCAAAAGCAACAGCTAAAGTTTCACCAAAACGGCTAAGAGAGGATGACCAAGAATATGTTAGGAGAGCAAGAAGATCACCAGCAGATCACCGCTTGCGGAAAACCATACGGGCGATCAGAGAGAAGGTCAGAAGTGGATAGATGCTTAAGAAACTTCCGGTTAGACATTGATTCAAAAGCTTTAGATAGACAAGAAAGTAAAGCAATAGGACGGTAGTTTGAGGGACTAGAGCGGCCACCCTTTGTAACGGGCTTGTCGGGGGGCGTTTAAAGGGTGTTGATTAAGACTTCAGCTTCCTTAAGGCGAATTATATTCGTAGCCTTTATGTACAAGAAGCGACGGAGCGAGAGCGACTGTCGTTGTGTGTCAGTCGGACTCTCGTGAAGGAGTGGCGAGTTACAGGTTGGAAAATAATTGTTACAATTGGTCACGTATGTCAAGGTGACCTCCACGCACCATCGGAGTGCTAAGTATACAAAACTGAGACGGTAAACACTGACGGACGACATTCCTATAAGGAAGACGTTTCTCCACCCCATATAAGATGTAGTAGGGAGACTTCCCCGTAGAGTCGTTTACCGACGTATTTATGGAAGCGGCTATATGCGATAGCCAATCCTCCCAATTATCGTGGAGATCGTTCACGATAGGCCTGAGGACCTGTAAGATTTTCCTATTAGCCCTCTCCGCCAACCCATTAGCAGCTGGGTGGTAAGCTGTGATGAAGGATTGCGTGATGTTAAACTGAGCGCATATTTCGCTCAATACTGAGTTCCTAAACTCGGTGCCATTGTCACTCAAGAGAATTCGAGGAGACGAATGTGGACACAACACGTGAGTCACGAGGGCATGGGCCACGCGTGTGGCTGTCTTGTCCTTCAGAGGCGCTAGAACTAGAAACCTAGAGAACTGGTCGACGCACACCAATAAGTAGCGCGAGCCATGTTGGCTCTGGGGGAGCTGTAGTAAGTCTATATTAACAACATCCCATGGCGCCTCTGGTACTGGGTATTGCAACATAGGTGCTGGCCCTTTGACGGACCCCTTGTGCTTAGCACAAACGACGCAATGTGCGACATGTTTTTCTACATCAACCCGTAATGTGGGCCAGTAGAATTTTCGTCTGGTGACAGATAGCGTCTTGTCTCTTCCTGGGTGACCCGCAATGGGAGTGTTATGGACCAGCTTAAGCGTCACGGGGACGTATATGTCTGGGATGACCAGTTGGTCTATAGGTACCGGTTTGGTTGGCCATGACCTACAAAGGAGGTTGTCCTCTGATAGGAAGAATTGTGAAAAGGGAACTGGCAATTCAGGAAGGTTTGATTCGTCTCCCGACTCGAGGGCGTAAATTAACCTCTTCCACACAGGGTGGTCACGCTGAGCAGTGTGTAGCTCAGGTGAAGTGAAGTTGTGGATGACCTCTGGGGTGGTAATCGCGCCTATCGGAACATTCCGAGATAAGGCATCTGCGACCACATTTGTTTTCCTTGTGATATATTTTATCTCCGGATTGTATGCTTGGATCGTTAAAAACCATCTTACCAGACGACCGTGTAGGTTTTTTCCCTTGAAAAGATTAGTTATGGCCGCGTGGTCCGTAAACACCACAATTTTGTACCCCATCACAATGTCACGAAAATGCTTCAGAGCCCACACAATGGCAAGAGCCTCTAGGTGGGTAACAGAATAGTTCTTTTCCGGAGCTGTAAGTACTCGACTGGCGAACGCTATCACATGCTTTTGCCGGACGTATCTGTTTGCATCAGCGCGGCTCCTACTCCACTAGCCGAAGCGTCGGTACAAAGCTGAAAGGGGTCCTTGAAATCCGGAAAGACAAGGACCGGAGCCCGTGTAAGCGCTTCCTTTAAATCCTCAAAACTCGTTTGTTGAGCTGGGAGCCACTGAAATGGTACGTCTTTCTTTAAAAGATGGGTTAGGGGACTCGCGCGAGCTGCGAAGTCCTTAATGAAAGGCCTGTAATAACCTGCGACACCCAAGAAAGACCGTACCTTGTCCGCAGACGTTGGCTGAGTGAACTCGGCAATAGCCTTTATTTTGTCGTCCACTGTATGGATGCCGAATTCGTCCACGACATGCCCCAAGAACTTGATCCGAGGCTTTAAAAATTCACATTTGGTGATTTTGAGCTTTAATCCGACCTCTTGAAGTCTGTGTAGGACAGCTTTTAGTGTTTCCATGTGTGCATGCACGTCCTTACTTGCTATGATGATGTCGTCTAAATACACATAGACAGAGTTGCCCAGCAAGTCACCAAAAATACTGTTCATTGTCCTTTGGAAAGTCAAGGGAGCTCCTTTGAGCCCGAACGGCATCCTCGTCCACTCATAGTGGCCATGAGGCGTGCTGAAAGCCGTTATTTCACGTGACTCGGGGGCCATGGGCAGTTGCCAGTAGCCACTGACCAGATCAAGACTCGTAAAGACTTTATTTCTACCGAGACACATCAGAAGATCTCGAAGAACGGGAAGCGGAAAATGATCATCCACGGTCGCGGTGTTCACACGCCGGAAATCAATCACAGGACGATAAGAGCCGTCTTTCTTCGGAACCAGGAACAAGGGTGAATTCCACGGGGAATTCGATTCTTTGATGACACCTTGTTCTAACATTTCAGAGATAAGTTGTTGCACCACCTCCCTCTGACTGTGGGGGAGCTTGTACGCATTGATATATACAGGATTTGTATTGGGTTTGAACTTAATTTTGTGTTCAGCACACTGCGTAACTCAAGCGGCTCGCCTGGTAGAGCAAGCGCCCCCCGATCATGTTCCAGAAGCTGGACTAAGGCTGGCTTAATTTCGGAATAGTGTGCAACTTTTAAGAATGCCTCTAAATTAGCTGTGTCTTGTTCGGGAGAAGCCTGACACGCCGAGGTTATGCCTGAGACTTGGGCTGAAGGGTATTCAGCTGGTTCCGGGGCGACATTTCTCCCACCCACTAGACACTGGCATAATCGACCACCGTGTTTTAAGGATACAGGGATCCAGACGTGTTTATTACCAATGCCTCTGCAAAACCTCCCTCCTTGACTGTTGCAAGAGTTACCTCCACCGTCACGCGGTGTACGTGAGTAACTCCGTCGATACACACATCACTGCCCGCCGGAGGTGCGTTAGGCAAACGGATTTTAACAAGTTTTGCAGCACGATCCGGAACTATATGAGGACCTTCTACGACTGCCGTTACTGTCCGCCACAAGTCTGCAATGGTTTCGTGTGGTTTGACCGTAAGAGGGGACACTTGGGCGGTGGCAGCCCCTGAGTCTGTGGTGGGTTGGTCAATTTCCACCTCTGAGGGTGAGATTACAGTTGACAGAGGCGATGGATTGACCATCCCCTGTATGCGTCGGCCTTGATACACGATCGCGTTGCTTACAGGGTTTATGGCGATGTGCAGGTCTTTCATGGCGTTCAATCCTAAGATCCCATCTACAGGTAAAGCAAACCTGCTAGAGACATAAAAGAAATCTCGAAAGGGACATACTTTTTCATGTAAGCTGACTGTTAGTGGTACTCGCCCAAGGATTCCCAAAGTGGTGCCCGTCACGCCTACCACATTCAGGTCGTTCTCTTGGAGCGGCCAATTTTCCCCACTCGCTTGTCGTGTCAGTGACCTGTAAGCGGAGTCGGATATGACATTGACTGTGGCACCTGTGTCAACCGCTAAGGTGAGTGAAGTGTTGCCCACCTTGCAAGGGAGGGCAATTATGCTTGTCCGTCCCAAGGCGGCAATGACGGAGTCAAGTTGCTCCCAATTAGTATTTTCCTTAAGGGACACTTGGATGTACGCCTCGGGGCTGTCACGAAGTCATGTCTTTTTATTCTGAGAAGAGGAGTGTGGTTTACTGTCCGCTGAGGACTTGTACTTCTGTTCCTCCTTGGCCTTTTGTATTGCAGAACAACTGTCTGAATCATGAAAACAATTCCCGTGGATATGGCAAAAGGCAGCCTTCCGCTGATGGTTTGGCCTAGGGTTCCTGTGTGATGAATGATGCCCGCCCTGTAACCTCCTGACCTCCTATCTGAGCCCCGTCTTGAATGTGTTGATTCCTACGTTTCATGAAACAAGAATGTTCAGAATGTCCTGATTGTTTGCAAAAACTACAGGTGAGAGAGACCTTACTTTGAGCCTGTAATACTGCGGCTGGTGCGAGGAGATGCTGGTGAGGGTGTCCTTGAACCTTGAGTGGGTTGTAAGTATGCAGACGAACCCGGGGGTGAACGAATTCTGCGGCCTGTAATTGATAAATAATGAGTGCCTGAACATAAGATTACCTTAGTAAATTCACCGGTTGTGGTATCGTGTTCCAGTCCCTCTTCACTTGAAGGACGAGCCAACTGGTTAAAGGTGTAAATCATTTACAAAATAGGAGCATATGTTGATAGCTGTAAATATGAACCAATAAACGGAACGTGTATGAATGAATAGTTTGCGTTGAAACCCTAAAAAGGCAAGAAAGAATGGATAGCAAGGTGCCTGTTTAGACGTAATAGAAGTTAAGGTTATAATGGAATGCCCTAATGATATGGGTATATATAGAAAGAATAACTATATAAACAAAGTGGTATGTTAAGCGAGTATACCATTGAAGCTCACGTTTTCTCTCGAGCGGTGAAAAGAAAACGGAGGCAGGGCACACTGATGAAGATTAAATTTGATCAGGGAACTCACACTATACTCAATAGACTCGCTAGCAAACAATAAGAAAGAATCAATATCGTATGCGAATGAACGTTACTCTCACAATTATGACTGAAGAACAGTGTTAGGAACACAGAAATAAAAAAAAATCGTGCCTCTGCACGGATAATAATGAAAATGAGCCGAGTCGGCAAATTTGGACAAGAATGGAATATCCACAAATACCAAGATTAATCAGCAGATGTAGTGGAGAGGGCGACGGCCTGTGATGCCCTGGGTGACGTGCAGTCGTTGTAGGCGCGTCAGGAAACCTCGGCCGCGGCCACAGCGGCGATGAGAGGTGAGGGATGGGCTGACATCGGAGGACTCGCAATGGAGGTTGAAAAACTGCTGACCCAGCAAAATGAGCGGCCGCGGTGCGGGAGCCGGTACACTGCCGCCAGACGTATGATAGCCGCGTCGTCCTTGTTATAGTAAGAGATGGGCGGCTGTGGCAGAGAAGACGACTTGGGTGTGTAACCTCTTGAGAAAACGCCTTGCAAGAAACGGTAGTGGGAACAGCTTGCAGTCACCGGGAGATGTCCGCGGGTACCCTTGCTGACTGTTTGCCGGAAGAGGTTTGGGCCGATGCTCCCGGCAGCGGCGGTGGTGCCGCCAGCTGTGGAGCGAGGGGCATGCGGGGTGTCCCAAGGTCAGCGGGGCGTGCCTCCTCGTTGCAGGTGTGAATACCTCTGCCGTATCGTGGAGTGGCTTGCTGGGTACGTAGCAGTGCTGGCTTGAAGCGGGGGTGCGGCTTGTAGATTGAGGCCCTCGCTATCGGCTGCGTAGGCCTGTGGGTGTGCTCGGGGCTTGTAGGCTTGACGCCTGTAGAGTTGCTTGAAGCTGGTGTGCTCGAGGCTTGTAGGCTGTAGAGCCTGTAGGCCTGTAGCTGGTGTGCTCGAGGCTTGTAGGCTGGACGCCTGTAGAGTTGCTTATAGCTGGTGTGCTCGAGGCTTGTAGATGGCGCCTTGTGAGTTGCACGTAGGTGGCGACTTGTGAGATGCTTGTAGCTGGCGCCGTGTGAGTTGCACGTAGGTGGCGACTTGTGAGATGCTTGTAGCTGGCGCCATGTGAGTTGCACGTAGGTGGCGACTTGTGAGATGCTTGTAGCTGGCGCCTTGTGAGTTGCACGTAGGTGGCGACTTGTGAGATGCTTGTAGCTGGCGCCTTGTGAGTTGCACGTAGGTGGCGACTTGTGAGATGCTTGTAGCTGGCGCCTTGTGAGTTGCACGTAGGTGGCGACTTGGGAGATGCTTGTAGCTGGCGCCTTGTGAGTTGCACGTAGGTGGCGACTTGGGAGATGCTTGTAGCTGGCGCCTTGTGAGTTGCACGTAGGTGGCGACTTGTGAGATGCTTGTAGCTGGCGCCTTGTGAGTTGCACGTAGGTGGGCGCCTTGTGAGATGCCGCGGACGGCTGGTGCGTTGCCGCGGACGGCTGGTGCGTTGCCGCGGACGGCAGGTGCGTTGACTCCTTCTTCCCTTGTACGCCTGTCCCCGGAGTTTTGTTGGTGAGTTCTCGTGGCTTGGAGGAGAACGAGGTAGCGAAGGCACAGGCGCGGGGTGACCGCTGCCAACCAAATGTAACGGGCTTGTCGGGGGGCGTTTAAAGGGTGTTGATTAAGACTTCAGCTTCCTTTAGGCGAATTATATTCGTAGCCTTTATGTACAAGAAGCGACGGAGCGAGAGCGACTGTCGTTGTGTGTCAGTCGGACTCTCGTGAAGGAGTGGCGAGTTACAGGTTGGAAAATAATTGTTACAATTGGTCACGTATGTCAAGGTGACCTCCACGCACCATCGGAGTGCTAAGTATACAAAACTGAGACGGTAAACACTGACGGACGACATTCCTATAAGGTGGCGTGATCTATCTGTCGTGGGGTTTTTCCATTGACAATTGTATGCCTAATTCGTGGTGATATTAAATAATAATAATACATTGATATCCTACTATAACACCTTCTTAGGCACAGGCTGTAAGAAGTTGAACTTCCAGCAGGAAGGAAAGGTAGAGGTTGATAGGCAGAGGCGAAAGAATTTAAGTAGGCAGGGTGTCAGCACGGAAACACAGTTTTTAAGGACAATAGGAGGCACTCCGTCAGGTCCATAAGCCTTCTGAGAGTTGAGGGCAGAGAGGGCATAGAAAACATCACTCTTAAGAATCTTAATAACAGGCATAAAGGAGTCAGAGGGGGGGATGAGTAGGAAGAATATGCCCAAAATCGTCCAGAGTGGAGTTACATTTGTTACAGAGAGTTTGAGAAAAGAGTTCAGCCTTAGAGATAGATGAGACGGCAGTGCTGCCGTCAGGGTTAAGGAGAGGAGGGAAAGATGAAGAAGTGAAATTGGAGGATATATTTTTTGCTAGGTGTCAGAAGTCTCGGCAAGAATTAGAAAACTATTTATGAAAGAAGTTCTGGTAAGTCGAAGAATAGATTTGGCACGATTCCGGGCTGAAATATACAAAAATATGATTAGCAGGAGTACGAGGGGTCTGGTACCTTTTGTGAGCTGCCTCTCTATCTTTGACAGCACGAGAACAAGAATTATTAAACCAAAGCTTTTTACTTTTTAGTATGAGGAGTAGAGAAAGTACGTGGAATGTAAGCTTCCATTCCAGAGACAATCACCTCTGTAATGCCCTGGGCACACAAAGGGGTCTCTATTCTGGAAGGAGTAGTCATTTCACGGGAAATCGGAAAATGATATCCTCAGGTCGTCCCACCGAGCTGAAGCAAAATGCCAGAAGCATCGCCTCTTCGATGAGTCCAGAGGATGTACAGGAGCGATAGGACAGGATACAAAAATAAGGTTGTGATCGGAGGAGCCCAACGGAGAGAACAGTTTGACAGAGTAAGCAGAAAGGTTTGAGGTAAGGACGAGGTCTAGTAAGTTGAACCTGTTTCCATGACAGTCGGGAACACGTGTTAGGTGCAGAACCAACTGCTCTATGTAGATCGTTGAGGAGAGCAAAGTTGTAGGCTTGTTCACCAGGCTGGTCAGTGAAAGAGGATGAAAGACAAAGCTGGTGGTGAACATTGAAATCTCCCAATATGGAGATTTCAGCGAAAGGAGAGTGGGTCAAGATGTGTTCCACTTAAAGAGTTCAAGTACTCAAAGAATTTTGCATAATTAGTAGAGTTACGTGAGAGATAAACAGCACAGATGTATTTAGTAATATAATGACAATAACGTCTTAGCCAGATAGTGGGAAAAATACTAAGGAGTAAAGGTCGTGGACCTGATGGAGTGCTTCCTATTGACCTTAAAAATTGTGCCTCTGTGTTGACACCCTGCCTGGTCAAGCTCTTTCGTCTCCGCTTATCAAAATCTACCTTTCCTTCCTGCTGGAAGTACGCCTTCATAGAGCCTATGCCTAAGAAAGGTGACCACTCGAATCCTTCTGACTACTGCCTTATAGCTTTACTTTCCTGTTTATATAAAGCTTATGAATCAACTCTCAACCGGAAGATTCAAAAGCACATTTCCACTTCTAACCTTCTATCTGATCGCCAGTATGGGTTCCGCAAGGGGCATTCTACTGGCGATGTTCTTGCTCTCTTAACTGATTCTTGGTCATCCTCTTTTAGCCGCTTCCGTAAAACTTTCTCTGTTGCGCTTGGCATATCGAAAGCTGTCGCTAGAGTCTGGCACAAGTCTCTGCCTTCTAAACTGCCCTCTTATGGTTTATATCCTTCTCTCTGCTCCTTTATCTCCAGTTTCCTTTCCGGTCGTTCTATCTCTGCTGTGGTAGACGGTCACTGTTCTTTCCCTAAACCTATCAACAGTGGTGTTCCACAGGGCTCTGTCCCATCACCCACTCTCTTCTGTTATTCATCAATGATCTTCTTTCCATAACAAACTATCCTATCCGCTCATAAACTGACGACCCCGCACTGCATTATTCAATTTCTTTCAACACACGACCCTCTCAACAGGAATTAAGACTCCAGACTGGAAGCTGCAGAACGCTTAACCTCAGACCTTGCTATCATATCTGATTAGGGTAGAAGGAACTTTGTGTCTTTCAATGCCTTAAAAACCCAATTTATTCACCTATAAACTCAATACAATCTTCCGAACACCTATCCCCTACTCATCAGCAACACTCAACTGTCACCTTTTTCAGCACTAAACATCCTCGGTCTATCCTTAACTCAAAATCTTAACTAGAAACTTTACATCTCTCCCACTGAATCAGCTTCCTCGAGGTTGGGCGTTCTGTATCATCTCCGCATAGTTGTTATCCATATACAGGTTTTTTTTCCGCCCTCGTATGGAGTATGCATCTCAAGTGTGGGGGGCTCCACTCACACAGCTCTTCTGGACAGAGTGGAGTCTAAGGCTCTTCGTTTCATCAGCTCTCCTCCTCTTACTGAAAGTCTTCTACCTCTTAAATTCCGCTGCCATGTTGCCTCTCTTCCTATATTCTATCGATATTTTCACGCTAACTGCTCTTTTGTACTTGCTAACTGCATGCCTCCCCCCCTTCCCGTGGTCCGGCTGCACTCGAGTATCCACTCTAGCTGATCCCAATACTGTCCAATCCCCTTATGCAGTAGTTAACCAGTATCTTCACTCTTTCATCCTTCACACTGGTAAACTCTGGAACAGTCTTCCTTCTTCTGTATTTCCTCCTGGCCATAACTTGACCTCTATCAAAAAGAGTGTATCAAGACACCTCTCCACCCGAAATTGACCTCTCTTTTGGCTATTCTTTACTATCTTCTGTTGTGGGAGCGGCAAGTAGCGGGATTTCTTTCTACACTTTTTGTTGCCCCTGAGCCGACTCTTTTGTTGTAAAAATAAGGTTTACTACATATAATGAGGCAACATATGTTAAAAGTTAAAGGCAATGATAAATTAACCATTCTGGCTAAAATTAAGGACTGCATGATGGTCCACCCTCTCATTTTCTGACATTAATAATACTCTCAGACCTCTGAATTTTGATATATTAAAAATCTATGCTTTCAGGTTAAATACTTTCCCAGCTATATCAAACTTCTCCCCTCCAATATTTCAGCCTATAGCACCGTATCCTCACACTCTTCAAACATTGTCTTTCTGGTATTGCAAGACTACCGATGTACGATTCCAGACTTTTCAGAGGGAAGACATACTAATTAAAATTCTATACTTTTAGGTCCATTTACTTTCCCAGCTTCATCATGACCTTCCATGACCTCAGAGCCTGTACCTTTACCCTAAATGACAATTTTCCATATATTTCCTGGTATTGCAACTTTCATACGTTTTCACACTTTTCAGAGGTGCCAAAGGGAGGTTCGTCCAGCCACGCCCTGCAGCCAGCCATCCCTCATTCTCTCCTGCTCGGCTCTGTGTCTCTCTTGTTCGTTCTCCTCAAGTAAAGATTATTGGCCCCGAGGAACAACCTTTTGGATCTTCTACTAAATACGTATAATCTAATAAGGGAACGTTCAGGGGTAGCCTACTTTACCTTGCCCCTGGTCTGTAAATAATTATAACCTTTTAGCATCGTGTAATCAGTCGCCCTCAGAAAAATAATAGGAATAAAATTATGCAAATAAAGTAATAACGAAGTAATGGGAGTAATATAATGCCAACTAGCCTTTTTCCTCTGCTTGTGTGCTGTTTTTGTGAGCTTTGAGGCGTTCTGTGCTGGGAGCTTTTGCTGTGCTGGAGGACTACACAATCAGGAGGATTACTGCATACTACTGACCGCTAAGTGTTCTGATTTAGTATTTACCTAGTTAGGTAGCGATCCACAGTTAGTTCTAGGCCACGTGTATTGAGCTTCCCACACCTACACCAACTTCAACACTCTTTCACGCGAACCGAGTGCTACACGGTTTTATATTACTTTTGTGTGAATACAGCTTTATCTTATTTACGTAAGTGATTTCTCAGTATAATAATATACGCACGTGTTTTGTCTTGGTAGATAGAAATAACCGCGCCTTTTTTCCGAGCTACACCCTCTTCCCCGGGGAGTTGACCTGACTGCGACCTAACTGCAGCTGCTGGTTTGTTTTCCTAGATACACGTTTTTCCCAAGAGATTTGACATGACTACCTCACCGCAGCTGCGGGATCTTGTTATTATTCTAACGCGCCAAATTATTTTTGTCTTGCCTCGCCCATATCTTCACCATGCCGTCCCTCAAGCGTTGCTCTGGGTGTGGCCTTCGCATAGCCAAGCAGTACTTTCTTTCCAAGGACGTTTGTAGGTTCTGCGTTAAAACTCAGAAACATGGAAACATGGAAATGCAGGCAACAGAAAGCCTATTGGCTCATTACGAGGTCGCCCGCTTGGGTGATTTAATCTGCTCGACCGCCACTTGGGGCTTGATGAGCAGATGAAAGCACCTCGATATTGAGGAGCAGAAGAAAGCCCCTCGTTATTCAGTTTACTCCCGACGCAGCGAAATGACGGTCGATTCTATATTTGAAGGAGTTGATGGTATTCGCATTTACTGCTTCTGAGGGAAGATTGTTCCAGTGGCGGATGACTCGGTTTGAAAAGAAACTCCTTCCAATGTCTGTGTTACATCGACTCGACTGAATGGGTAAACCGTTATTTCTAGTTCTTGAGTTGGTTTGCAGTTCAAAGAATTTGGAGTAATCGACGTTATTGAACTTTTTTAGATACTTGAAGACTTGAATCATATCCCCTCGCGGGCGTCTTTTCTCCAATGTAAAGAGATTGAATCGCTTGAGTCGTTTCTCGTACGGTTGAGCCCTTACGGTTGGAATCATCTTTGTGGCGCGTCGTTGAATCCTTTCCAGTAAAGCAATGTCCTTTCTGTAGTTAGGAGACCAGAACTGTACTGCATACTCGAGGTGCGGGCTTACCATGGGGCATCACGTCTGGTGTTTTACACTCGAAGTTCCTCGCTATGAACCCGAGCATAGTGTTGGCTTTGTTGTATGCTTTTCTACAGTGATTCGCGTGTTTCAGGTCACTGCTGATAGTGACTCCAAGATCCTTTTCCTCCTGCATCGCCTGCAGAGGTCTCCCATTCATGATGTATGTGTGGTTACTATTTTGGGACCCAATGTGCATGACTTTGCATTTGTCAACATTAAAAGACATTTGCCATTTTTCCGACCATTCGATAATGTGATTGAGGTGTTTCTGAATGATTTCGTAGTCGGTCTTTGTGAGGGCCTCTCCACCCACCTTGGTGTCATCTGCAAATTTCGATATTGTGGATTTCAGTCCTGATTCTAGGTCATTGATATATATGATAAAGAGGATGGGTCCCAGCACTGACCCTTGAGGCACTCCACAAGTGACTGGAAGCCAATCGGAAGGCTGTCCGTTGAGAAGTACTCGCTGTTTTCTGTCGGTGAGCCAATCTCTTATCCACGCGATCAGATTGGCACCGATGCCCGCCGAGTGCAGTTTCTTAAGGAGTCGCTCGTGCGGAACCTTGTCGAAGGCTTTCTGAAAGTCAAGGTATATAACATCACTGGGGATGTGGGCATCCCAGTTCTTGTATATACCTTGGAAGAAGTCTAATAAATTCGTTAGGCAGGAGCGCTTGTTTCTGAAGCCATGCTGGGTGTCGGAGATTATATTATTGTTTTCTAGAAACTTAACAAGTTTATCTCTAATAATCTTTTCGAGTATTTTTCCTGCCACTGATGTCAAACTTATGGGCCTGTAGTTTAATGCAACGCTTTTGTCTCCTTTTTTGAAAATCGGTGTTACGTTCGCCATCTTCCAGTCTTCCGGGACCTTGTTTAGTTGAACTGACCGGTTGAATATGTTACTGAGTGGTTGAAGTATTTGTTGTTTAAACTCTTTTAATAACCGCGGGGACAAATTGTCGGGTCCCGTTGACTTGTTCGTGTCGAGTTTGTCCAAGTACTTTTTTACTTCTTGGTCGCATATTGAGTCAATTTCCAGCGATGTGATCTCACTCGGCGGGTCAAGACCCTCGGGAATGGTTTCGATGTCCTCGACTGTGAATACGGATGCGAAGTTATTGTTGAGGATTCTGGCCATCTGTTTACTGTCATGAGTTACAGATCCAGTCTCGTCTGTCAGGGGACTAATATTGGATTTTACTTTCTTTTTCAATCTTATGTACGTGAAGAATTTCTTGGAGTTAGTTTTGATTTCGCGCGCTATTTGCTTTTCATAGTTGCGTTTGCTACTCCGAATAAGGCTGCGACAAGCTCTGAGGCTGTTGTGGTACTGTGTGCTGGCTTCGGCCGTAGCATTCTCTTTCATCAAATTATAATTCCTTTTTTTTAGGTTTACTGCCCTTTTTATTTCTCTGGTCATCCACGGTGGATCTACGGCCCCATTTACTCGCCTGGATTTCGTAGGCACTGTAGCCTTCTCTACTTGCAACAGCTTATCTTTGAAGACGTTCCACGCGTTGTCGATTGTATTGTCGGTGATGCCAAGTTGGTCCCAGGTCGTAGGGGGAAGCAGCGCACGGGCTAAGTTGAAATTTCCTTTTTTTGTAATCTGGTATCACTGACGGATTATCTACGTGTTTGTGGCATATATTGATATTAAAACGGATTAAGTGGTGATCGCACCCATTAAGTTTCTCACCAACTGTACAGTCGCGAATGAGGTCGGGGTCGCTTACTAATACCAGATCCAGCAGATTGTATTCTCTTGTTGGTTGAGTTACAACTTGAGTGAGAAACGAATCCTCCACCATTTCTATAAGCCTGTTACCCTCTTGATCTTCAGTCATCAGTCTCCAAGCAATGTTAGGGTAATTAAAGTCCCCAATTATAATTGCTTCCTTGCTTTGTGTTAGAGAGTGAATCTCTTCGTAGAGGGCAGTGTCATCGGCTGCCTGTTGTTTCGGAGACCTGTATACGGTTGCATGTGTTAGTTTCTTGTTATTTGCGGTTATTTCCACATAGACAGAATCGTATTTCTCTGCGTCCTGTTTGTCTATTTTTATGGCAGGGAGTGTACTTTTTACGTATCAAACTACTACTCCTCTTTTCTTGTGCTTTCGACTTTTGTGGAAGCTTTCGTACCCACTAACAGTCAGCTTACATTAAAAGATATGTCCCTTTCGAGATTTCTTTTATGTATCTACCAGGTTTGCTTTACCTGTAGACGGGATCTTAGGATTAAACGCCATGAAAGACCTGCACATAACCATAAACCCTGAAAGCAACGCGATCGTGTATCAAGGACGACGCATACAAGGGATGGTAAATCCATCGCCTATGTCACCAGTAATCCCGCCCTCAGAGGGGGAAAATGACCAACCCACCACAGACTCAGGGTCTGCCACCGCCCAAGTGTCACCTCTTACGGTCAAACCACACGAAAACATTGCAGACTTGTGGCGGACAGTAACGGGACTCGTAGAGGGACCTCAAATAGTACCGGATCGTGCTGCAAAACTTGCTAAAATCCGGTTACCTAACGCCTCTCCGACGGGCAGTGATGTGTGCACTGACGGCGCACTACACATACACCGGGTGACGGCGGAGGTAACTTTCGCGACAGTCAAGGAGGGAGGTTTTGCAGAGGCACTGGTACTAAACACGTCAGGATCCCCTGTATCCTTAAAACACGGTGTTAGATTATGCCAGTGTCTAGTGTATGGTAAAAATGTAGCCCCGGAACCAGCTGAATACCCTTCAGCCCAAGTCTCAGGCATAACCTCGGAGTGTCAGGATTCTCACAAACAAGACACAGCTAATTTAGAGGCGTTCCTAAAAGTTGCACACTATTCCGAAATTAAGCCTACCTTAGTCCAGCTGCTGGAACAATATAGGGGGGCGCTTGCTCTACCAGGCGAGCCGCTTGGATTTACGCAGTGTGCTGAACATCACATTAAATTAAAACCCAATACCAATCCTGTATATATAAATGCATACAAACTCCTCCACAGTCAGAGGGAAGTAGTGCAGCAACTTATTTTTGATATGTTAGAACAAGGTGTCATCAAAGAATCGATCTCACCGTGGAATTCACCCTTGTTTCTGGTTCCAAAGAAAGATGGTTCTTATCGTCCTGTGATTGATTTCCGGCGTGTGAACAGCGCGACCGTGGATGATCATTTTCCGCTTCCCGTTCTTAGAGATCTTCTGATGTGTCTCGGTAGAGGAAATAAAGTCTTTACGAGTCTAAATCTTCTCAGTGGCTACTGGCAACTGCCTATGGCCCCCGAGTCCCGTGAAATAACGGCTTTCAGCACGCCTCATGGCCACTATGAGTGGACGAGGATGCCGTTCGGGCTCACAGGAGCTCCCTTGACCTTCCAAAGGACAATGAACAGTATTTTTGGGGACTTGCTGGGCAACTCTGTCTATGTGTATTTAGACGACATCATCATAGCAGGTAAAGACGTGCATGCACACATGGCAACACTAAAAGCAGTCCTACACAGACTTCAAGAGGTCGGATTAAAGCTCAAAATCACCAAATGCGAATTCTTAAAGACTCGGATCAAGTTCTTGGGGCATGTCGGGGACGAATTCGGCATCCACACAGTGGACGACAAAGTAAAAGCCATTGCCGAGTTCCCTCAACCAACGTCTACAGACAAGGTACGGTCTTTCTTGGGAGTCGCAGGTTATTACAGGCCTTTCATAAAGGACTTCGCAGCTTTCGCGAGTCCCCTAACCCATCTATTAAAGAAAGACGTATCATTTCAGTGGCTCTCAGCTCAACAAACGAGCTTTGAGGATTTAAAGAAAGCGCTTACACAGGCTCCGGTCCTTGTCTTTCCGGATTTCAAGGACCCCTTTCAGCTTTGTACCGACGCTTCGGCTAGTGGACTAGGAGCCGCTCTTATGCAAACAGATAAGTCCGGCAAAAAGCATGTAACAGCTTTCGCCAGTCGAGTGCTAACAGCTTCGGAAAAGAACTGTTCTGTTACCCACCTAGAGGCTCTTGCCATTGTGTGGGCTCTGAAGCATTTTCGAGACATAGTGATGGGGTACAAAATTGTGGTGTATACGGATCACGCGGCCATAACTGATCTTTTCAAGGGAAAAAACCTACACGGTCGTCTGGCAATATGACTCTTAACGATCCAAGCATATAATCCGGAGATATAATATATCACCGGGAAAACAAATGTGGTCGCAGATGCCTTATCTCGAAATATTCCGATAGGCGCGATTACCACCCCAGAGGTCATCCACAACTTCATTTCACCTGAGCTACACACTGCTCAGCGAGACCACCCTGTGTGGAAGAGGTTAATTTACGCCCTAGAGTCGGGAGACGAAACAAACCTTCCAGAATTGCCAGTTCCCTTTTCACAATTCTTCCTATCAGAGGACAACCTCCTTTGTAGGTCATGGCCAACCAAACCAGTACCTATAGACCAACTGGTCATCCCAGACAAATACGTCCCCGTGACGCTTAAGCTGGTCCATGACACACCCATTGCGGGTTACCCAGGAAGGGACAAGACACTATATGTCACCAGACAAAAATGCTACTGGCCCACATTACGGGTCTATGTAGAAAAACATGTCGCACAATGCGTCGTTTGTGCTAAGCACAAGGGGTCCGTAAAAGGGCCAGCACCTATGTTGCAATACCCAGTACCAGAGGCAACATAGGATGTTGTAAATATAGACTTATTACAGCTCCCCCAGAGCCAACATGGCTCGCGCTACTTATTAGTGTGCGTCGACCAGTTCTCCAGGTTTCTCCTCCTAGCTCCTCTCAAGGACAAGACAGCCACACGCGTGGCCCATGCCCTCGTGACTCACGTGTTGTGTCCACATTCGTCTCCTCGAATTCTTTTGAGTGACAGTGGCACCGAGTTTAGGAACTCAGTATTGAGCGAAATATGCGCTCAGTTTAACATCACGCAATCCTTCATCACAGCTTACCACCCAGCTGCTAATGGGTTGGCGGAGAGGGCTAATAGGAAAATCTTACAGGTCCTCAGGCCTATCGTGAACGATCTCCACGGTAACTGGGAGGATTGGCTATCGCATCTAGCCGCTTCCATAAATACGTCGGTAAACGACTCTACGGGGAAGTCTCCCTACTGCATCTTATATGGGGTGGAGAAACGTCTTCCGTACGACTTCCTAACAAAACCACACCAACCTTTCTACAACACTGATAAGTACGTGCAACAGCAGATGCATATATTTTCCAAGATACACTCAGAGGTTAGGAGTACGTTAAAGGCTACCAAGGTTGAAATGATGTCAAAACAACACAAAAAGGCCGTCCCGGTGGAAATAAAAGAGGGTGACACAGTCATGATTAAGCAAGCAGAAAGGAGTTCGAAACTGGGGGCTAAATTTGTGGGTCCTTACCGAGTTGTTCGGAATGTCAGGGGAAATAGGTTCGAGGTTCTCGAGTCGAATAGTGGAGTCAGTCTAGAAGTTCACAGTGATCGTCTGAAAGTAACTCCCTCATCTTTGGACCTTGATAGTCGTAGTTCCCACCCTCAGAGTCAAATGTTCAACAAGATAATCCCAACACCCATAGCTATAACATGAGACCACGGGTTTAAATACTTCATTCCCACCACTTTCAGATCATGATGTTGCGTTTTCTGATCATCTTGTTGTCCCTCGGCTCCCTGCTTGCAACGACACCCCATCAGTTTCTCCTCCTAGATCGGGCCTTACATGTACTGGAAAACATCATTAACTCTGTCGCAACAGCAAATCAGCAGGTTATTAGCAACATGGCAGATGCAGCGCACGGTAGAGTCACACCTGCCTTGCTCCCTCTACACGATTTGAGAACGACTATCCATATCGGGTATCAAAATTATAGTCTCAAGCCCTTATTCAACCCAGACATGAGTCAATATTTTTACCCTTGATTGAGTCCAGCCTCACGCTAGATGCCATTATGTTTCATGTTCCTTTTCATACGGTGGATGTGTTTGAGGCCCATGAAATTGTTCCATTTCCTTTTCCGCTAAGGACAGTGTGTTAGCCCTGGACACGTCCCTGTCTTGTCTTAATCACGAAGGATTTCGCTCTGTATTCAACGAGTAGCTACTCACTCTTGCAATATTACAAGGAGACGGTCTATAGGCGATTATATTGCTCTGCGTCTTTTGCCTTCCTACCGGTTCGGGAGGAGTGTGCGAGATCGCCTCACCTGGGTGAAAGCGTCTGACGCTCTTTCCTGTGCTCTTACAAGCAACTACCACCAACACCTGTTTTCCATAAGAACTTTCAGGGTCTACATTATTTATATTTTCCTCAGTCCTTCTATGTATCAGTAATCTGCCCGGACGGTACCACTTATCAACGGGTTACTGGTCACTATGCCATAGCGGAAGCATGCTATATCCGCTCCACTAACATAACGACGTACCCGTCCCGGATCCGTCTGGTTTTCACGGCCAATATTTCCCATCGAGTGTTTCCTCTGCGGTCTCTCGATAACGTTCACTTCTCCAGCATCTCTTATGTGACTAATTCCCTTAAATCAATATCTTTCGCAAACGAAACAGAGTTTGCAGAAACCCTGGAGGAAACGCTGCCTGAATACTTGCACCTCACCTACTTGTACCCTATAATTTTTGTGCCAATGTTTCTAATGTTCCTCAGTCTCGTCGTCATGTGCTACCTTATTAGGGGGAGCTCTGTCCTGCACGATTATTTGGTTGTTCAAACAAGGCGACAGGATGCAGGGAAGCCACTGGCTAGGTTTTTTTTTTTTTTTCTCACGCAAGAAAAAAGGCAAGAAATGTGTCATTTCTCCTGCTCCTATACCTTAACATTGTACTATGTTCCCATCTTTGTTGTTGTTGTTCTTATTTTTGGGATTCTGGATGAGCATTTCATGTTCTGTAACTAGGCCACTTGTTAACTACAGATACTTGTGTCTTTAGGTTTTTCCATTTAGAGATTATTTCTCTGATTTATGTCGCACCAGCTGGTGTTACCTCTCATTATTTATGTCATTACTACACGAGTATTCCTGCTTAGCCATTGTTTTTTTTATACTTGTGCCATAAGCAGTCTGCTCAACATGTTCACACTATATCGGGTCCACTACTACTTAGATTTTTTTTTTGATGTTGCGAGGTCGCGATCAGTGGTAGGTGACCGAGCAGTGTTATAGTAATTGTGGTATATCAGTGTATTATTATTATTACTTAATATCACCATGAATTAGGCATGCAATATCATTGGAAAAAAACCACGACATATAGATCACGCCACCTTGTAGGAATGTCAGCTGTGAGTGTTTATCGTCTCAGTTTGTATACAAAGCATTTCATCAAGCTTAGAGGTCACCTTGACATACGTGACCAATTATAACTTCATTATTCTCCAATCTGTAATTCGTCACTCCTTCCAGAGAGCTCGACCGACACACATTAACGACAGTCGTTTTGCTCCACGCCCTGCTATAGGCGAATATATTCGCCCAGCAGTTGAAGTCTTAATCATGCCCTTTAAACGCCCCCTACAAGCCCGTTACAAGAGAGAGCAGACACCTGCCCCGGATATTTCTTCCTTTGCATCACCATTTTTGTTTTAGCAGTAATGAGTGAAGATAAAATTTCTGTAGTCTTCGAAAACGTGTAGCCCTATTCTAAAACCCTTTCATAATGTTTCTCATTTACTTCCACATATTCTCCTTTGTTCCTATATGTTTTCTGAAAGATATATATATATAGAGAGAAAGAGCATATATATATATATATATGTATATATATATATATATGGAGGCTGCAGAACGCTTAGCCTCAGACTCATTATCATTTCCTGATTAAAGAAGAAATCCTGTGTCCTTCAACGCCTTCAAAAACACAGTCTCTCTCCATCTATCCACCTGACACACCTGATAACACCAGCTATCACCTTTCTTCAACATTTAACACACTGGTCATTCATCCTTAACTCAAAATCTCACTTACTAAATCAGCTCTACCAGAAGGCGTCTGCACGTCTCCGCCAGTTCTTCTCCCCCCGCACAGTTACATCCATTTACAAGCTTGTATTGTGGCCTTCGTCCATTAGCCTCCTCCTCTTTACTGAATGTCTTCTACCTTTAAAATTCCGCCGCAAAGTTGCAGCCTCTGCCTTTATCTTCTATCGATATTTCAAAAGTTGACTGCCTCTTCTGAATTGCTAACTGCATGCCCCTCCCGCGGCCCCTGCACAAAATTGACTTCTCTCTACTCATGCTCATCCCTATGCTGTCCAAACCCCTTATGTGCAAAAGATAACCAGCATCTTTATTATTTCATCCTTTACACTGGTAAATCCCAAATGTTTCTCTGTCTATACTTCCTCCTGCCTTTGACTTGGAACTTCAAAGGAGTGTATCACAACCTCTCCGAAATTGACTCCTTTTGGGGGCTCATTACTTTTGGTTCCTGTGGAACATCGATTAATGGGGTATTTTAATCTTTCTTTGTTACCTGATGGTCGGCTCCATATATATATATATATATATATATATATATATATATATATATATATATATATATATACATATATATATATATATATATATATATATATATATATATATATATACTAAAGAGTGTGGCTACTTCCCTGAAGGTATATGTTGAAATGAGGGTGCTGAAGCCACCCAAAGACCCTCTTCCTATGTCCTCTCACTTCTGTTTCATCGTCTCATCACACCAAAGTAGTTCTTCATACTTCTAAAGACACATTCTTTCTTTTCCACACCATTATATTCACACAACATACACACCTTTTCCTGTAATTTACAAATTCAGTATAGCGAAATTAAACAGAGTTCGAAGTCCTACCGTGGGGGCCATAAATTCACCCAGGTAGGGACTCCCCCCTTTGGCCACTGAGGGAGGTGTTTGATAATTACTCAGACCTTCTGCAGCATTCGCGTCTTCGTCTAATTTCACCCTGTGGAGGACCATCTCTCCTCCCTTCTAAACCTCAATTTTTCTTCCTCACGAAACACAGTCTCGGCAACTACTGACAGCAATCTCGCCTGTTCCTTCCTACTATCTCTATCCTAAATTTAATCCAAAGCTGATGTTGGTGCTCACAAGTGAAATTGACATCACGGCTCTCGTGCCCAAGACCTCAACTCTGATTTTCCTCCATCTGGCTAAGACTTCATTGTCATCTCTATTTACATCTGTGCCAGTCTCTCACCTTACTCCACTCAACTATGAAAAATTCCTTGACTACTTGAACTCTAAAGGAGGTTATCTTGACTCCACTCTTTTCTTCAGTTGAAATCTCCCTACCTTCATCCTAGGAGATTTCAATGTTAACCACCAGTTTTTAGTTTCATCCTCTTTCATCAACCCAGCCTGGTAGAATGCTTCATATAACTTTGCTATCCTCAATGGTCTAGAGCGTTGGTTCAGCACCCTACACGTATTCCCGACTGCTTTGGAGACACAATCTAAACATACTAGACCTCTCTCACTTAACCCTTCTGCTGCATTTGTCAACTGTTCTCTGTTGGGATCCTCTGATCACAACCTGATGAGTGTATCTTGTCCTATCGCTCCTGTACATCCTCTGACTCCACCGAAGAGGCGATGCTTCATATTTGTTTCTAGTCGTGGGACGGACCTGAGGATATTTTTCATTTCCTGTGGAATATCACTGCTTCCAGGAGAGATTCCCAGGTGTGCCCAGCGCATCACAGGTGATTGTCTCTGGAATGGAGGTATGCATTCCACGTACTTTCTTCATTCATGCTAAAAAGCTTGGGTTTAATCACGCTCTTCTCAAAGCTGATGACAGAGAGGCAGCTCACAAGGTACCAGGAGCTCTCCTTCGAATTCGCTAACTACGATCTTTACATTTCTGTTTTCCGGAATGTGCCAATCTATTCTTCGATTTATCGTGCTGATTTTAATTAGTTAGTAAATGTCAAAACCTTGCTTTCTCTAATTCTTTCCCAGGGAACGTCTGGCACCTAGCCAAAAAATATCTCCTCCAACTTCACTCTTTTTTTCCGTCATCTCCTTAACCTCGTAACAGCAAGGCTTTACCGCCGTCTCCATCTATCTCTAAATGAACTCATCGCTCAAACTTTCTGTAACAACTCCACTCTGGACGATTCTGGGCATATTCACTCCCACTCATCCCCCCCTCTGACTCCTTTATGCCTGTTATTAAGATTCCAAGAATGATTTTGTCTGTGCCCTCTCTGGCCTCAACTCTCAGAAGGCTTATAGACCTGATGGAGACCTCCAATTGTCCCAGCCAAAGCTGTGCCTCCGTGCTAGACACCCTGCCTGGTCAAACTCTTTCGCCTCTGCCCATCAACATTTCTACCTTTCCTTCCCTGCTGGAAGTACGCTGTCATATAGCCTACTGTGCCTAAGAAGGGTGACCGTTCCAATCCCTCAAACTACCGCCCTATAGCTTCTTTTACTTTCCTGTCTATCTTAACGCTTTTAATCAATCTCAACCGGAAGATTCAGCATCTTTCCACTTGAATCTTCTATCTGATCGCCAGTATGGGTTCCGCAAGAGGCGTCTTCTACTAGCGATCTTCTTATTCTCCTTACCTGATTTTTGGTCATCCGGTTTCGTAGTGAAACTTTCTCAGTTGCGCTAGACATATCGAGAGTGTTCGATAGAGTCTGGCAATTTGTTTTTGATTTCTAAACTGCCGTCTTCGGATTCTATCCTTTCTGTTCCTTTTATCTCCAGTTTCTCTTCCATTCTGCCAGGCGCCCTACTGGTAGACACTATTTTCCCTAAACTTATCAACAGTGATGTTCCAGGCTCTGGTCCTATTACCCAATTTCTTCCTGGGTTATTCATCACGATCTTTCTTTTCACAACAAAGTGCCCCATCCGCTCATACCCTCTAACGACTCCACTCTGCATTATTCAACTTCCTCAACAGAAGACCCTCTCAACAGGAATTACAAGAATCCAGACTGAAGCTGCAGAATGCTTAACCTCAGACATTGCTATAATTTCCGATTAAAAGAACCTTGTGTCCTTTCAATGGCCCCATTCTTCTCAACAACACCAATTGTTACCTTTCTTTAACATTAAATATCCTCGGTTCATCCTTAACTCAAAATCTTAACTGGAAAACTTATCTTCACTAAATCAGCTCGAGGTTGTCTGTATCGTCTCCGCAGTTCTCCCTCCCCGCACAGTTGGCCATCCATATTTTTTATATTTTTTACAACAAAGGAGGCAGCTCAAGGCACACAAAAAAAAAGAAACAACAATAAAAAGCCTGCTACTGCTGCTCCTAAAAAGAAACAAAGAGGTACAGCAAGATCAGATGGAGGAGAGATGTCCTGATACCTCCTTGAAAGAGTCTATTGCAGGCAGGAGGAATTCACAGGGACAGTGACTGTCTGGTGCCACAGCGTGAGGGGATGAAAGAGTAAGATGCTGGAAGAATCCCTTGCAAGGGGTTTGGACAGTATAGGGATGGGAGCATGGGAGTAGAAATGAGTGGGGGTCATGGGAAGGCATGCAGTTAGCAAGTTCAGAGAGCAGTCATGGAACTACTGACAGAAGATAGAAAGAGGCAACGCTAGTGGCGGAATTCTTAAGAGGAAGACTATCAGAGAGAGCTGATGAGACGAAGAGCCCAGCCTCACTCTGTCCAGAAGAGTCAGGTGAGGGATTTCCACACATGAGATGCACATACCCATAATGAGGGCTTACAAGGCCCCTGTATATGGACAGCAACTGTGCAGGGAGAAGAAACTGGCGGAGACGAGAACGCCCAGCCTGAGGAAGCTGATTTAGTAAGAGATGATATATGAAGTTTCCAGTTGATATTTTGAGTTAAATATGACCGAGGATGTTAGTGTTATGAAGATAGCTGGTGTTGTCAAAGAATAGGATAATTGTTTAAGATTGTGTCGAGTGGACAGTGAGGAATGTTTTGAGAAGAAGGACACTGTAGTTTTTTCTGCCCCACCGGGGAAGGTCTGAGGCGTGTTCTGGCAGCGCCTTCCAGCCTTGAGTCGTTAAGTTCCCAGGTGGGCCTTATTAAAAGAAGTTGAGTAATGCAGAGGGAATCATCGGCGGTAGAATGGATAGACAGTTCGTTTTGTTAAGATCAACAACAGAAAAAGAGTGTGATAGACAGAATCTCTGTGGGAGTCACCACTGTTACAGATTTAGAGAAGAACAAAGACTGTTCACCACGCAGAAACAGGAACGCTCAGAAAGTAAACTGAGACAAAGGTACAGAGAAGGATAGAAACCCAGGAGTGGTAAATAGAAAGAAAGATTGTTGTAATTCCTGTCAAAAGCTTCTTTATATGTCCAGCGTAATAAGGTGGTTTCACCGAATGAAGCAAGAGGATGACCCAGTCAAAGCAGCGCTTAGAGATCACCAGTAGAATGCCCTTCCGAACCTATATCAAGGATCAGATTAGAAGGTCAGAAGTGGTAGCGTGTTTTGGAATCTTCCGGTTATGATTGATTCAGCTTAGGATAGACAAGAAAGTAAAGCTATAGGACGGTAGTTTGAGGGATTGAGTGGTCACCTTCTAGGCACAGGCTGTATAGTTATTACCTCCAGCAGAAGGAAGGTAGATAAGACAGGCAGGCAGAGTTTGACCAGACAGGGCTCGGTCTCGTCTCGAATACATTCATTCACGTGGCGGGTCTCACACACACATTTTCTCCTGGACAGAGGGACTTTGTTTCTAATGAAGGACGCCGAAGGTCGAAGGGAAGGATGTGCGTACTATATTACCAGGTATTTGGGGGAACGAAGGTTTATGGAGACGAAGGAAGGCAAGGTCTACTCTGTGTCTTCCCTCATACCTTCGAGGAAAATGTTTATTTTCAAATTATGTGGCAAATAGTTGTGTTCAGTTGGGTAAAACAACCTGAGAAAATATTTTCCCTAATTGAAGTCGTATATCACAGTTGCAGCGAATATGCTCTTGTCTGGCTTTTTAATAAGTGCCTTTCTCAAAGCATTATAGTAACCAGCCAGTGTATGGAACCTCTGTGGACTGTATTTCCCAACGATCTATGCTTTTTCAAATTTTTCATTTCAGTAAAGACATTCATTTCTTTTAAAATAAGGTATCTGATATTACTGCTTAAAATAATGATTACATTGAAAAACAAATTACGAATTAATACTGAAATGATAATCACAATGAGATGCTAGGTTTCGAATATTAGTACCTATGTTATTTATACATGCAACATCAAAAATTCCTTATGAGGACACTTGCAGAGTCGTTACCCAGTTCTTAATACTAAGAAATATGAGTATCTGTGCAGTACCCGTTACTGCATTCCTTGACCGTCTTGGAGATCGGCCCAACATTCTAGACCTTTTTTTTTTTCAAACCCTTCTATTCTACCAAACTGTCTTCCGTTGGGTCTTTGATCATTAACCTTATTTCTGCATCCTGTCCCATTTGCTCCTGTACACCCTTCTGACCCACCGAAGAGGCGATGTTTCTGTATTTTTGCTTCAGCTTTAGGACGACCTGAGGATGCATTTCTTCTGATTTCCCGTGGAAATATTATTGCTTCCAGATAGATCTCTGTGTGTGCTTCAGCGCATCGCCAGAGGGGTGATTGTCCTGGAATGGAGGCATACATTCCTCGTTCTTCTACCTCACGCTAAAAGCCTTGGTTAACTATGCTTTGTTCTCGGTGCTGTCAATGATAGAGGGTAGTTTTACAAAGGTACCAGAGCCTTCAAACTAATGCTAATTTTTATGAACTTTACATTTCTGCCCGAAATCGGTGCTAAATCTATTCTCCGATCAACCAAAAATTTCTTTCTAATAATAGAAATGTCAAACCTTGCTTTCTAATCCTTCCTGTGACTTGGCATCTAGCCAAAACATCTCCTCCAACTTCACTTCTTTCATCTTTCCCCTCTGACTCTCAGTCCTGACGGCAACACTGCTGTCTCATCTGGTCTATGCTGAACTCTTCTTCTCTCAAACTTTTTCAAAACCCACTCTGGACGATTCTGGGCACATTCCTCCTCACTCTGTTATCCCCCTCTGACTCTTTATGCTCTCAAAGTTACATGTCTTCAAATGATGTTTTCTATGCCCTCTCTGGCCTCTTTAATCCTCAGAAGGCTTATGGACCTGATGGAGGCTCCATTCCTTAAAAACTGTGCCTCCGTCACCTGCCTGTCGTAAACTTTTCGCTTCTGCCTCTGTCAACATCTACCTTCTTCTTGCTGGAAGTAGCCTCATACGCCTTGTACCAAGAAGGGTGACCTGTCTAATCCTTCAAATCACTGTCCTATCGCTTTTATTTTCTTTGAAACACCCACTAAAGCTTGAATCAATCCTTAACTGAAAGATCTAAAAGAATTTTCATTGACTTCATCTGGATCGCCAGCAAGGGTTCCGGCAAGGCGTTTCTACTGGTGGATTTCCAGCTCAACTGACTCTTGGTCATCCTTCTTACCTCCGTTTCTGGTAAACTTTTTGCTATTGGTGCTGCTGACATATCAAAGCTTTCGATAGGGTCTGCATAAATCTTTGCTTTCTAAACCACCCTCCTACGGTTTCTATCCTTCTCTGTGTAATTTTATCCCCAGCCTTTCTGATGTTCTATTTCGCTGTAGTAGACGGCTGTTCTTCCCATAAATCTATTAACAGTGTGGTGTCCTTATGGTGGTTCTGGTCCCATTCTACCTCTTTTTTCAAGCGTTCACAGCAGATCTTCTTCCAAAACAATCGTGTTCAATCCATTCCATGCCGATGATTCCAATTTTACTATATCGCAACTTTTAATAGAAGACCCACCTCTTCAGGAACTTAACGATTCTGGCTGATAAGGCTGAAGAACGCTTAGCTTCTGACTCATTTATATTATTCTCATTCAAAAGAAGAAACCTGTCCTTTCAATCTTCCCTCAAAAAACACAGTTTCTCCACCCATCCACTGACACAATCTCTTCCAAAACAACTATCCTCATTCCTGACAACACCCAGCTATCACCTTCCTCAACACTAAACATCCTTGTCTATCCTTAACTCAAAATCTTAACTGAAACTTACATTCATCTCACCAGCTTCCTCGAGGTTGGGCGTTCTGGTAATGTCTCCAAGAATTCTTTTCCCTGTACAGTGCCAAAGTTGTCCATATTAGGGCCTTGTCCGCCTCGTATGGAGTATGCATCCTTTATGGGTGGGGGCCCACTCACACAGCCTCTTTCTATAGAGTGGAGGCTAAGGCTCTTTGTCTCATCAGCTCTCCCTCCCCGCAATACCGATAGCCTCACTGTAATTCCGCCGCACGTTGCCTCTTTTCATCTTCTATCGATATTTCCACGTTGACTGCTCTCCTCTTCTGAACTCTGTTAACTGCATGCCTCCTCCTGTATGGCCCCGCTGCACTTCCGGGACTTTCTACCATGCTCATCCCTATACTGTTCAAAACCCTATGTGTGAGTTAACCAGCATCTTCACTCTTTCTATCCCTCACGCTGGTAAACTTGGAACAATCTTCTTCATCTGTATTTCCTCCTCAGCCTATGACTTGAATCCTTCGGAGAGTGGCATCAGAACAATTCCTCCCGAAATTAACCTCTGATTTTGACACCTTTAACCTCTGTTCGGGATAGTGAGTAGGGGTTTTTTTTTTTCTTATGCCCTGAGCTTGCCTCCCTTGTTGCAAAAAAAAAATATAGATCGTTGGAGGATGATCAAACCATACTGTTTGATATAAAAGTTATTTTTGTCCTTGTACGGCAGGGTTATCGATGTAAATCTTTTGTTTGCGGTTCATATACGATGGCTTGAGTATTTTGTGCGCCACACAACATTGAAATGATTTCACGCAATCACAAACTGCCAATGCGTAGGTGCAATCTACGTTCACGAGTGGACAGACGAATGAAACGACAATATTATGGCTGTAAGAAAATCATAAGAGTATTTATACTCCATGAACAGCACAGGGTGTTTGTATGTGTGTGCGTGCAATATATTCAGTAGGTGAAAAGTAGGCTGCAGGTACATGTGCATTTACCTTCTGAGCGACTTGTAAGGATCGGCAATTGGCCTGAGGCCATGCCTTCATTAGTCTGCTGGAAGGTACACGGCTCGACTGCGACTCTTGATACGTGGGCCTAAGGCACTTGTCTCATGCTTCTCCTCCTCTTGGCTGATAGTCTTCACCCTTCCATATTCCGTTGCCATGTTGCTCTTTTCTTTCTTCTATCGATATGTTCTCAGTGACTGTTCATCTGAACTTGCTGACTGCATACCTCTCCCCCCGTCTCTCCTGCGCCCTCGCTGTCAATGACTCCTGCAATCAAGCTCTATCCTTTACTGTCCAACTTTACGTAATGAGTTAACCGCATTTACTCTTTCATCTCTCACGCTGGTAAACTCTTAAACAATCTCCTTCATCTGTATTTTCCTGCCTACGATTTGAACTTTTTCAAGAAGAGGGTATCAGGACACCTTCTCCTCCGAAATTGGACCTATTTTTTTGGCCACCTCTTGACTCTTTCTAGGAGCAGAGTAGCGCTTTTTCATTATTGATTCCTTTTGTGCCCTTCAAGCAACACTCGGCTATCACCGCACGTTTTCAGCCACTAAACATCCTCGGTCTATCCTTAACTCAAATCCAACTGAAACTTCATCTCTTCTCTCGTTAGGGTTGGGCGTTCTGTATCGTCTCCGCTCTTCCCCACAGTTGTTATGTATTACAGGGGCCATGTCCCGCCCTCGTATGGAGTATGCATCTCACGTGTGGGGGCCCCACTCATGGCCTTCCTTCTGGACAGAGGATTCTAAGTCTCTGTTTCATATATATATATATATATATATATATATATATATGCTTGTTGAAAGTGATGGCTAGGTCGGTGCTTATTATTTCTTCAATGTACTTTCTTTTTTGTCTTAATAGTGTTCTATTCTTTTTGATAGGAGTTGTATGACTTCGCTGTAGCTAGTCATTTGGCTGGATTCAGATTTCTGGAATGAGCCCATTGGCTCAACCTGCGTCCCCGCGCGCGTGATCGATGATTGATGGTTACCGTTTGCTGGCGCATGGTCGTTAGGGCCTGCAGGTTCTCAGCCCTGACGATGAGTTTTGGCTTTGAGTTCTTAGGAAGGTACAACGCCTCCAATTATTAGGAGTCGTCGCTCATCTTGGCAGGTATCCAGAATTTCTATGTTTTCCAGGAGCTTCGTTAGCTGCCCTCCGTGTTCTTCGAAGGTGTTTTTGGGGATTCCGGCAGATAGATGGAATGTGTCGCCGAGATAGCCTCATTGTTGTCATGCTGATATACGAGGAGGAGGAGACTGCAGTTTCTCAGGTTAGTTAACCCGTATATATACATCAAACTTCTTGGGCATTTTTCCGGCGAGTATTGCTTTTTTGCAGGACGGATCGCTTTCTTTTGTTTTGTGCATATTCGGAGACTGATCTTCTCCGGTTTAGGTTTGTGTCAGGTGCACTATCTGCCTCATGATTCTTCTTCTTTCCTTAGTATGAGAAGAATGCTCTTGAAGATGGTGATTTTTGCTTATTTTCTGTTGTTTTGCTTGTGCCAGCTATCCATGATCTTCTTTGTGTATGTTGATTAAATCTCGTTAAAGCTGTTTTAAGTAGAACTCTAGTTGAGCGCCCATTTCGTCGTGTACTCTGTTGCCATGTGCCGCAGTGAGTGAGTGCCTTCGACATATGCTGATTGTCGCTCTTGCATAAAAGGGTTTGCCAGTTAGGATGATATTGAGTAGAAGTCGTAACGGGTCATGTGGAATATCGATAGAAGATAGAAAAAAGAGGCAATATCGCGACGGAATAAGAGGTAGAAGACTACTGGGGAGGAGGAGAGCTGATGACGAAGAAGAGCCTTGACCTTACCTCTGTCCAGAAGAGTTGTGGTGAGGGATTCTAATACGTGAGATGCATATCTATACGAGGGCGGATACCCCCATAGTATATGGATAGCAACCGCGCGGGGAGAAGATGAGACGATACAGAACGCCCAACTCGAGGAAGCTGATTTGAAGGAGAGGAGATGGAAGTTTTCAGTTGAGATTCTGAGTTAAGGATAGACTGAGAATGTTTATTGTTGAAGAGAGATAGCTGAGTGTTGTCGAAGAATAGGGGATTGGTGTGTTTTGAAAGATTGTGTCGAGTTGATAGGTGAGGAAATTCAGTTTATGAGGCATTGAAGGAATACTGTTCTCCTTCTGCCTAATACAAATGATATGTCTGAGGTTGCTGTCTGCAGCCTCCAGTCTCTCCCGCTATCAAAAGTAACGAAAAAGAGAAACGAAAAATAAAATGAAAATGAGAAAAATGAATAGATCTGTGCCTCGTCGCTTCCGGATTTCAGCAACTTTAAACGATTTCCAAAATAATAAAAAAAGAAGAAAAATGGAAAATCATTCGTTGTTTTTCTCCACTTCACGGTTCACGCACAAAAGGGTTTCGAAATCTAACCGAACGAGACCGGAGGATCGAACCGCCGAACAAGAGCATTTCCAGTGATATATTCATTCGATTCCAGAAACTGTAATTTTTTTTTTTCTTTTGGCGTCTCTGCAAGTTACGACTTTCGTCAAAACGCAATAACCGGCCATTGAAACTAACTGTACGTTTGTCGAAATGCACTCCAGTAACATTAGTGTCCTGGCTATCAGAAGAAAGAGAAAAGAAGAAGAAGAAGAGGAAGAAGAAGAAGAAGAAGAAGAAGAAGAAGAAGAATAAGAAGAAAAAGAAGAAGGTGAAGAAGAAGAAGAAGAAGAAAGAAGAAGAAGAAGAAGAAAGGTGAAGAAGAAGAAGAAAAAGAAAGAAGAAGAAGAAGAAGAAGAAGAAGAGGAAGAAGAAACAGAAGAAGAAGATAAGAAGAAGAAAAGAAAGAAGAAGAAAGAAGAAGAAGAAAGAAAAGAAAGGTAGAAAGGGAAGAAAAAGAAATGAATAAGAAATGAAGAAAAGAAGAAGAAAAGAAGAAGTAAAGAAGAAGAAAGTAAATGAAAAGTAAGAAAAGTAAAACAAAAGTAAATGAAAAGAAAAGTGTTAAGAAAAAGAAGAAAAAAGAAAAGAAAAAGGAGAAAAAGAGAGGAACAAGTACAAAAACGAAAAGAATAAGACAAGAAGAAAAGGAAAAGAAGAAAGGAGAACAAAGAGGAGAATAAAGAATGCTATAAAAAACACTTATTTCAACATTATTTAGAACATTACATCTAATTGCACCTACATTTAACCATTTCGAAAGCATTTAACAGATTACTATTAGGTGTCTGTACCTGCAATGACTACCATCATCACCATTATCATCATCATTCCACTCATATATCACATTCCTCCCATTAAAATCACAACACCTCGTACCATTAGGTCATTGACGTGGACATCTGACTATTATCACCAGCCAGCTGTCACTATTATTATTATCGCAATCATCATTTCTCATTAACCTGTTCGCTGCGATTGACACGGATTTGGCTTTCACTGGTAGCCTGGTAAAATACACCTCCCAGGTCTTTCTCTGCCTCTGTGGTGGATAGTGGAGCAGCTTCCATGTAGGTGATGGTGTGCTGGATTTCCTCCCAAGGTACATGACATTACATTTTTCTATTGAGTTGTAGCAGCCACTTTTTGTTCCATTCCTGTAGCTTCTGGTGATGTCTTCTGGTAGGGAAATCTGCAGTCAAAAGGTTAATTAACACACTTTTATCATGTTCATTCACCTCATCATATTTTCCACACCTCACGTAGCTCTTTTTGACATCACCATTTCACAACTATTAACACCATAATCATCACCATCATGGCAGGCAGCGGCAATAACCCCACAAAATACATGACCCACTTTTTTTCTATTTAGTCCCCTTAACTTGCTCCATTTTCCTACATCACTCCCTTCTCTACTCTCTCCTCTCTCTCCTCAAACCCTTAACACCTTAACCCTTTTAACAACCTTCTTCAGTGGTCCTCATCCCGTTATAGGCAATGTGGGGGTCCCAAATTGAGCTGTTAATGGATAATAATGGGAGGTGATGAGGGAGGGGTGGAAATGAGAGGAGATAGATGAAGGGAGGGATGGAGGGTGAGATAATGGGGGACGATGAGTAGATGTGATGGAAAGGTAGGCTTGTGAGGAAGGGGAAAGAGGGAGAGAGGAAGTAGTTAGGTAGGTGATTAGTTTGCAGATGGGTTACATAAAGAGATAGATAGATAAAGAGATAGAGATAAATAACAGAGAAGTAGATGGATAAAATATAGATGAGATTGATGGACAGACTGGCAGATAGATAGGTGGGTAGGCAGCTAGAGAAATAGAAACCAAACTGATTGAGGTGAATATGACATTAAGACTGTCAAATAGATAGACTGAAAGATAAATAGACCGATATAGATAGATAAATACGTAGACAGACTGATAAGTATATAGATAGATAGGTAGATAGATGGATAAAAGAGTAAAATGGATGAGGCAAATATTGACAGATATATTAAAATAGATGAACAAAGATGGATAGATAGATAGATAGATTGATAGATAGACAAGTAGATAAATAGATAGTGACAGGTGTAAATAGATGGAATGGATAGATAGATGGAGTAGGAAAATAAATAGATGAGGCTTGACAATTAATTTCAACCTATGTAGATAATATATAATGAATTTTACCTACTAATGTATTCAATGTAACTCTCTCTCTCTCTCTCTCTCTCTCTCCTCTCTCTCTCTCTCTCTCTCTCTCTCTCTCTCTCTCTCTCTCTCTCTCTCTCTCTCTCTCTCTCTCCTCTCTCTCTCTCTCTCTCTCCTGAATCTTTTTCCTTGTCCTTTTTTATGATCGTGTCGTGAATAGGTTATTGGTGCAGTGAGGGAGAAAAGAAGGAAGTGAAGGAGACATGTGGGCAGAAGGCAGGAGGGAAGGACAGAAGGACGGAAAGAAGGAAAAGGAGGGAGGGATGGAGGAGGCAAGGAGGGTGGAAGGGAGGAATGAAAGAAGGAAAGGGCGGAGGCCAGTAGGAAAAGAATAAAGGACGAAACGAGGGAATGGAGGCAAAGGGAAAGGAGGAAGAGAAAGGAGGGAGAGAAGGGAGGAAAGAAGAATCAAGGAAGGAAGGAAAAAACAGGGAAAAGAGAAAGAAGGAGAGAAAGATGGTAAGGGAAGGAAGGGAAGGAAGGAAGGAAGGAAGAAAGGAACGAAAGAAAGAAAGAACAGGAAAATAAAGGTAAGGAGGGAAGTAAGGAAGGAAAGGAAAGGAAAGATGAAAGGAGGTAGGGGCGATGAATGAAGGAAGTCAAGGGAGGAAGAAGGGAGGGAAGGAGGACAGAAGAAGAGGAAGAAAGAAAGGAGAAAGGAGGAAGGTGGAGGGAGGAGAAAAGAAAAAAAAAAAAAAGAAAAGGAAGGTACAGGGAAAGCGAGTAAGGAGGGATGGAAGGAAGGAAAGGAAAGGAGGAAAGGAGGTAGGGAGAGGATGAATGAAGGAGGTAAGGAAGGAAGAAGGAGGGAGGGCAGGGCAGAAGAACAGGAAGGAAGGAAGGAAAAGAGAGGGAGGAAGAAAAGGAGGAAGCAGGAAGGGAGAGAGAGGAGGGAGACAAGCTTACAATGAATCAATAGGGTCGGACATTTTTCAGGAATCAGAGGAGAAGAGATGAAAAAATTATTCATTGAAACAAGATCTCTCTCTCTCTCTCTCTCTCTCTCTCTCTCTCTCTCTCTCTCTCTCTCTCTCTCTCTCTCTCTCTCTCTCTCGTGGAAAAAATTACTGGTGAATCTCGTGGGTGAAACGGATCCAGATTTCACAAACACACACACACACACACACACACACACACACACACACACACACACACACACACACACACACACACACACACACATCAATATGTTAGACAGACAGACAGACAAAGACAAACAGAGAGACATTTTAAAACAATCAAGTTCTTCATCATCATCAAGAAAAACATCATAGGAATAACCTTTTTTTTTCTGATGTTCACCCAACTGAAGACAACACCACATCGATCACGCGGCTGGCAAAAAAACATATATCTGGGCTGGGACAACTTATGCATTCCTCTCCTTGTCCTCTGGTCCCGATCGCAACCCCTCCCCACTACCTCCCTCCTCCTCTCCCCCCTCTCGATTTCTGGTGACATTTGTAACCATCAACCTCTCTTCCTCCTCCTCCTCCCTTCTCTCTTCATCCTCCCTCTCCCTCTTCCTTTTATTACCCTCCTAACATCACTCTCCACCCCCTCCCCTCCTTCTCCCTCCCTTTTTCCTCCCTCCTTTCTTTCCCTCTCCCTCGTTTCCTCCCTTCTCCATTTCCTCCCTTATCCTCCCCCTCCTCCCTTCTCTACAACTCTCCTCTCCCTTTTCGCTTTCCTCCCTCATTTCCATTTCCATCCTTTCACCTCATTCTCCTCTCTCCTCCTCCCATTTTAACTCCTGCTACCTTCTATCTCTCTCCTTTCCTTCCCACCCTCCTCAGTCTCCCCTCTTTCCCTCTCCTCCTCCCTTCTCTCTGTATCCCCTTCCTCAATCTCCCCTTCCTTCCCTCCTCCTTTTCTCTGCCTCTCCATCCCCCTCTTCCTCTCCACTCCTTTCTCCTCTCTTCCCTTCACACCATCCTTCTCCCTCTCTCCCACACTCTTTCCTCTCTAATTAACGAGTGTTATGATAAAAAAATAATGAAGGCGATAGTCTGCGAGTTTTACCCCTAATGATGATGATGATAATAATAATAATAATAATAATAATAATAAGAAGAAGAAGAAGAAGAAGACGAAGAAGAAGAAGAAGAAGAAGAAGAAGAAGAAGAAGAAGAAGAAGAAGAAGAAGAAGAAGAAGAAGAAGAAGAAGAAGAAGAAGAAGAAGAAGATCTAAGAGTAACAATAATAATAATAAGAAGAAGAATGATAAAAGTTGAATTATTACATTTTAGAATCAAATATCACTTTTTTTTCGTCTTTTTTCCTTTTTCCCGGCGTCCGTTTCTGTTCGTTCCGTTTCATTTGAGTCAAAGCTCCGCGTGTGAAGTGGGCGTGTTTGTCTATAACTACTCTCTTTAACCTGAGAGAGAGAGAGAGAGAGAGAGAGAGAGAGAGAGAGAGAGAGAGAGAGAGAGAGAGAGAGAGAGAGAGAGAGAGAGAGATTTGACATAAATGATATACCTCAAAAAAAATACAAAAAGATAACGAATGCAAATCTAACAGAAAATATTAAGAAGCAGATAAACGAATATATGTAAATAAATAAATAAATAAAATACCTAAAAATCATTTCATTAATCAGGCAGCTCAGATTTAAGATAAGAAAAGAATATATATCACAAATTAACATTATGATGGCAGCTTCGAGGTCATTGAAACAATTAATCCTTTAGAGAAAACGAGAGGAAAGTGATGAAATAAAGTTAATCACCACCGTCTCTCTCTCTCTCTCTCTCTCTCTCTCTCTCTCTCTCTCTCTCTTTCTCCTCTCTCTCTCTCTCTCTCTCTCTCCTCTCTCTCTCTCTCTCTCTCCTCTCTCTCTCTCTCTCTCGCTCTCTCTCTCTCTCTCTCTCTCTCTCTCTCTCTCTCACTATCAAGTTACACACACACACACACACACACACACACACACAAACACACACACACACAATCACAAACACACAAACAAACACAGATTGAAACAGTTAATTCATCACCAAAACTACAACTAACTAGCTGTCTCTCTTCCGATTTAGGGTCGCATTACAGCGGCCATTACCATCAGCAGCAACACGTAAAATTAATGGAACTAGATTACAGGCCTCCTAATTAGGTGACTGTCACGTGATTATTACACAAAAGGAGAGAGAGAGAGAGAGAGAGAGAGAGAGAGAGAGAGAGAGAGAGAGAGAGAGAGAGAGAGAGAGAGAGAGAATAGGAGAGTGAGAGAGAGAGAGAGAGAGAGAGAGAGAGAGAGAGCGAGAGAGAGAGAGAGAGAGAGAGAGAGAGAGAGAGAGAGAGAGGCTGGTAGAACGAAAGACAAATGGACACAGAGACGGAAGACAAAAGTTATGATCTCTCTCTCTCATAAACCTCAGATTCAAATAAACAACTAGAACCATATCCTTCTCCCTTCACCATTACCACCACCACCATCAACACCATCACCACCAACACCATCACCACCATCATCTCCACCACCATCACTACCTCAATTTTCCTCCATCCATCCGTATCACCTCCATCACCTCCACCACGTGTGTTGAGGGGTAGCTATTCTTAGGTGTGCTCAAGACTGCTAATTGAAACACGTCACCTGCCCATGCTTTCCATTTCCTCTCCCGTATTGATTGCACTGCGGGAGTGAGTGAGGGCCGCGGCTCCCCCAAGACTGCCGGGCTTGGGAGAGTGAGGAAGAGGCTGTGAGACTTGTTACGGCTGCTGGGGTGAGGGGATGCTGGGGTTGGTGTTGAGGGTGGGGTGGGGAGGTGTGCAAGACTGAAATGGTCAGGTTTGGAGATGAGTTTTCTTATTTTCCCTTTTTGTTGTTGTTATATTCTTTTTTTTTCATTTATTTTTCTTCATGCACTTGTCCTTTGTATTTGCTGTTCTGATTTTTCTTCATTTTCTCATACTCCTCCTCCTCCTCCTCCTCCTCCTCCTCCTCCTCCTCCGCCTCCTCCGCCTCCTCCTCCTCTTCCTCCTCCTCCACATCATCATCATTAACATCATCATCATCATCATCATTATCATCAATATCCTTTTCTTTTTACTAATCCACCATATCAACTTTTCATTGGTAATATTTTTTTACTATATTATTATTATTACACACACACACATATTATTATTATTATCATTATTATTTTTATTATTATTATTATTATTATTATTACGTTTACTATTTTTAATTATTAGTGTCATTAATTTATCATTTACTATTTTCATTCTAATCTCTAGCCCCTTCATCACCATTAACGCCACCATTACTGCATTATCACCTTCACCATTATCATCATCACCAACACAGCTGCCCTCATCACCATCCTCCTCCTCATCATCGTCATCATTATCCTCGCCCCAAAGTTCGCGCCAGGTAAGTTTGATAAGCGGAAAACAATACCTTTAAAAAATTTCCTCGCAGGTGTTTTGGTCTAATTAAAAGTTCGTCAACACTCTCACCTTTCGGGGCTACCTGATCCCCGCCGCGTAAGGTGTCAAGTCAGCCCGAAGAATGGCAACACAAAGGCCACTCTGTCTTCTTCCTCTCCTCCTCCTCCTCCTCCTCCTCCTCCTCCTCCCTCCTCCTTCCTTTACTTTTCCCTGCCTGTTTATGTTTCTTTGCTTCTATCGTAACATTATCCTATACTTCTTAATATTATTCCTCCTCCTCCTCCTCCTCCTCCTCCTCCTCCTCCTCCTCCTCCTCCTCCTTCCTCCTCCTCCTCCTCCTCCTCGTCCTCCTTCTCTCATTATTTTGCTCTCTCCTGTTTGTTTACTTATTCTTTCCACATCTAGTAACATTATCTTATACTTCTTTCTTTTTCCTCCTCCTCTTCCTCCTCCTCCTCCTTCTCCTAACACCTCCTCCTCTTCCTCTTTTTCCTTCCTGTTTTGTTTCCTCGTATTCTCTGGGACTTTTATTCTTCCATCTTTGTTCTTTTCTCCATTACCTTCGCTTCCTGTTTTCTCATCCGCCTCCTTCTCTTACTTATGCTTATTTTTACTCCTCCTCATCCTCCACCTCCTGATTTTGTGTCTCCTCTTCTCAATTTAAATCCCCCTCTGCCTCCTCCTCTTTATTTTCAGCATTCTTGGCATTTTCATCTTCCGCCTCCTCTTCCATCTTCATTTCCTGATCCTTCGCCTCCGCTTTGTTATCCTCCTCTTCCTCTTCCTCCTTCTCCTTCTCTTCCTCATCTTTATTCTTCAGGTCTTCTCTCTGTTCGTGCCTTATTTTTTTATTTCTTTTTTTATAACTTCTTCTCCCGTTTTATCTGTGCACCCGTGCTTGTCTTTCACACACACACACACACACACACACACACACACACACACACACACACACACACACACTCTTCTCTCGCTCTTCCACCCGCCATTCTCATCACCTCTCTCTCTTTCCGACACATCACCTTGCTTGCTCTTGCTCATCCTCCTCATGCCCCCTCCATCCACCCCCACCCCCACCTCTCCTACCCCCACTCCTTTCCCCCAGACACTTGACCTCCTCCCCCGCCCCCCCTGAAAGCGGTGGACAGTAATTGAGATTCATGGGTCTGGGTGCAATACTGAACTGAAGCAAAACAGATTCGTTTCCTCCCTTTCAAGCGCTGGACAGTCGCGGTAACTCGTGTGTGTGTGTGTGTGTGTGTGTCTGTGTGTGTGTTGTGGGGAGGGTTATGTGTGTGTGTGTGTGTGTGTGTGTGTGTGTGTGTGTGTGTGTGTAAGAAAAGAGAGAGTGTGAGACAAACAGGAATTGGACAGACAGATTAATTGGCCTCTGACTGACTGACTACAACAGACAGACAGACACGACGACAGACAAACAAACAGACAAACTGACGGACAAACAGTAAGACTGACTGATTGATTGAGATATTGACTAACAGAGAGAGAGAGAGAGAGAGAGAGAGAGAGAGAGAGAGAGAGAGAGAGAGAGAGAGAGAGAGAGAGAGAGAGAGAGAGAGAGAGAGAGAGAGAGAGAGAGGTTGACTGGCTGGCTGACTGATTGAGTGGCAAGGAAAACAAATATTCCCAAATCATAAATGGCCGCAGGACTGAGCAAAACAACGCGAGATAAATGAAAAACAAATATATTGCAAGTTAAAAAATGGCCACAAAAATTAAAGCAAGAAAAAAAAAATCCACTGAGGAGACAGTAAGTAATGCCGCGCTGAATAACAAGAAAAACATTAGGCGAAAATGCAGGCAAAAAACAATGAAAAAAAAATCCTAGGATGTTAAAAAAAAAAATGCCACTAAGAAAAAAATACCACTGAGAAAACATGCCACTAATAAAGAAAAAAATGCCACTAATAAAGAAAAAATGCCACTAAGAAAGAAAAAAATGCCACTAAGAAAGAAAAAAATGCCACTAAGAAAGAAAAAAATGCCACTAAGAAAGAAAAAAATGACACTAAGAAAAAAAAATGACACTAAGAAAGAAAAATCCCACTAAGAAAAAAATGCCACTAATAAAGAAAAAAATGACACTAAGAAAGATAAAAATGACACTAAGAAAAAAATACCACTGAGAAAAAATGCCACTAAGAAAAAAATGCCACTAATAAAGAAAAAAAATGCCACTAAGAAAGAAAAAAAATGACACTAAGAATAAAATGCCACTAATAAAGAAAAAATGCCACTAAGAAAGAAAAAATGCCACTAAGAAAGAAAAATGCCACTAAGAATGCCACTAAGAAATAAAAATTCCACTAAGAAAAACATGCCAATAAGGAAAAAATGCCACTAAGAAAAAAAATGTTACTAAGAAAAAAATGACACTAAGAAAATAAATGTCACTAAGAAAGAAAAAATGACACTGAGAAAAAAAAATGCTACTAAGAAAGAAAAAATGACACTAAGAAAAAAAATGCTACTAAGAAAGAAAAAATGACACAAAGAAAATAAATGTCACTAAGAAAGAAAAAATGACACTAAGAAAGAAAAAATTACACTAAGAAAAAAATGCCAATAAGAACGAAAAAATGCCACTAAGAAAGAAAAAAATGCCACTGAGAAAGAAAAAATGTCACTAATGAAGAAAAAATGTCACTAAGAAAGAAAAAATGTCACTAAGAAAGGAAAAAATGCCACTAAGAAAGAAAAAATGTCACTAAGAAAGGAAAAATGCCACTAAGAAAGGAAAAAATGCCACTAAGAAAGAAAAAATGTCACTAAGAAAGGAAAAATGCCACTAAGAAGGGAAAAATGCCACTAAGAAAGGGAAAATGCCACTAAGAAAGAAAAAATGCCACGAAGAAAGAAAAAAATGCCACTAAGAAAGAAAAAATGCCACTAAAAAATGCCACTAAGAAAAAATGCCACTAAGTAAGAAAAAATGCCACTGAGAAAGAAAAAAATGCCACTAAGAAAAAAAATGCCACTAAGGAAAAAATGACACTAAGAAAGAAAAAATTCCACTGAAAAATGCCACTAAGAAAGAAAAAATGCCACTGAGAAAGAAAAATGCCACTAAGAAAGAAAAAATGCCACTAAGAAAGAAAAATTGCCACTAAGAAAGAAAAAATGCCACTAAGAAAAAATGCCACTAGAAAAGAAAAAAATGCCACTGAGAAAGAAACATGCCACTAAGAAAGAAAAAATGCCACTAAGAAAGAAAAAATGCCACTAAGAAAGAAAAATGCCACTGAGAAAGAAAAAATGTCACTAAGAAAGAAAAAATGCCACTAAGAAAGAAAAAATGCCACTAAGAAAGAAAAAATGCCACTGAGAAAGAAAAAATGCCACTAAGAAAGAAAAAATTCAACTGAGAAAGAAAATATGCCACTAAGAAAGAAAAAATGCCACTGAGAAAGAAAAAATGCCACTAAGAAAGAAAAAATTCCACTGAGAAAGAAAAAATGCCACTAAGAAAGAAAAAATGCCACTAAGAAAGAACAAATGCCACTAAGAAAGAAAAAATGCCACTAAGAAAGAAAAAATGCCACTAAGAAAGAAAAAATGTCACTAAGAAAGAAAAAAATGCCACTAAGAAAGAAAAATGCAACTGCGAAAGAAAAAATGTCACTAAGAAAGGAAAAAATGACACTAAAAAAATGCCACTAAGAAAGGAAAAATATGCCACTAAGAAAGAAAAAATGCAACTAAAAACATGCCACTAAGAAAGAAATTACCCAAAAAAACAATGGCAAGAAGAAAATGACCGCTCGAGACTTAGTGTCCAAAACAAACAAGCAAAAAACAATACTGAAAAATACCAAAGAATTATTAAAACGCAAGAAGGGAACAAACAGAAAAACATCAGTGCCTTCTAGAAAAAAATGCCGACAAAAATAATTACAAACACAAGAAAGGGAAAAAAATAGAAAATAATCAAAGCACGTGCCGACAAGAAAAAAAAAGCCGCTTACACTTACACACAACTGCCTGCGGTCTCACACTAACACCACCTCCCCTCCCCTCTCCCTTCCTCTTCTACTCTCCCCTCCTCTCTCTTCTTTTCCCTTCCCTTCCCTTCCCTTCGCTTCCTTTCCTTTCGCTTCTCTTCCCTTCCCTTCCCTTCGCTTCCCTTTCCGTTCCTTCCCTTCCCTTTCCTTCCCTTCGCTTCGCTTAGCTTTCTTTCCCTTCGCTTCGCTTCCTTCCCCTTCGCTTCGCTTCCTTTCCCTTCCCTTCCCTTCCCCTCCCTTCTCTTCCCTTCGCTTCGCTTCCTTTCCCTTCCCTTCCCTTCCCCTCCCTTCTCTTCCCTTCGCTTCGCTTCCTTTCCCTTTTCTTGTCTTCACTTCTTTTCTCTTCTCTTTTATTTACTTTTACTCACTGTTCCTTTCAGTTCCCTTAACACACACACACACACACACACACACACACACACACACACACACACACACACACACACACACACGCTGTAACTAATGGATGGCTGGACCTTAATATAAATACTCCTAATGGTTTTCTTCCTCCGTGCCGACGCTAATGGCTGTACACACCTGCGGCTTGTTTATCGGTAATGGGAGGCAGCACCACCTGAAGCCCCATTACGAGGACCTTGCAGACACGCGCACACCCATGAACACACACACACACTCACACTCACACACACTCTCTCTCTCTCTCTCTCTCTCTCTCTCTCTCTCTCTCTCTCTCTCTCTCTCTCTCTCTCTCTCTCTCATGCACAGATACTTATGAAAAGTTATGTTCTCGGGAAAAGGTGAGGAATGATTTAGACTGAATCCTATAAGTTTTGTTCCTTTCGCTTTACATTAAGAAAAACAAAAAAGAAGTAAAGAAGGAAAGAAGGAAAGAATAAATAAACAAAACAGAGAGGGCAAGAGGAAGGAGAAAAAGAAAGAATAGGAGAGAAAGAAAAACAGTGTAAAACTTGAATGAAAAGAGATAAACAAGAACCAAAGTGAAGTGGTAAAGAGATTTGAGCGGGAGTGGTCTTTCTTTTTTTGTCTTTGTCTTCACATTAAAAAGAGAGAAAGGGAGGGAGAGAGTGAAGAAATTGAATGAAGACAGGAAAAAAATCTATGAGTCCTAGATATAAAAGGAGAGTATACTCCTTTCCTTTTTTTAGATATAATAATCCCCTTTACATTGAGTGTGTATGTGTGTGTGTGTGTGTGTGTGTGTGTGTGTGTGTGTGTGTGTGTGTGTGTGTGTGTGTAAAGAACTTAAATGATAGTTAAAAAAAAATATATATGCAAGGAGATAGAGAGAAATTACGGGGATGTAGCCTTTAATTTTTACCTTAGTGTCCTTAACATTAGAGAGAGAGAGAGAGAGAGAGAGAGAGAGAGAGAGAGAGAGAGAGAGAGAGAGAGAGAGAGAGAGAGAGAGAGAGAGAGAGAGAGAGAGAGAACAGACAAAGAAGAAACTTAACGTGGAGATAAAGAGAAAGCGAAAAGATGGAAGACATAACGAGGAAAAAGTGAACTAAAGACGGTGAAGTTTGAGAGTTTATTCTCTCTCTCTCTCTCTCAACCTGACAACCGAAACACACACACACACACACACACACACACACACACACACACACACACACACACACACACACACACACACACACACGTAGTACAGATAAAGAAAAAGCAAAGTTAATTAGAAGAGAAACTAAGGACTGCGAAGTTTACGTGTGTAGCCTTTGTCTCGTTTTTTTTTTTTTTTTTCTTTATTTTCTTTACTCAAAATAGTGAAAAAACGAAGCAAACACAAACTCAGAAATTGGAAAAAGTTAAGTTAATGAGAGAGGGAAATGGGGGACAATGAACCTTCCTATCGTTCTCTTAACACAGACTCAAAAAAAGTTAAGTTAATGAGGAAGGGAAGTGAGGACAGTGAACCTTCCTATCGTTTCGCTTTTTCTTCCTCCCTTTTGATTTAAACTCGAGAGCTAAAACTGATCCACACAAATGCTTTCACGCTTTCTTTACTTTAAAAAAAAATGAAACACGAAACAAACACACTCAGAAAAAGTTAAATTAATGAGGAAGGGAAGTGAGGACAATGAACCTTCCTATCGTGTCTCTTTTTCTTCCTCACTTTTGATTTAAACTCGAGAGCTAAAACTGATACACACAAATGGCAGTAATAATCGCTTTCTTTACTTTAAAAAATTAAACATGAAACAAACACAGACTCAGAAAAAGTTAAGAGAATGAGGAAGGGAGTGGAGGACCTTGAATCTTCCTTATATTAATTTTTCTTTCATATTCTTTCATTGTCTTTTCATATTCCTTGCTATTATATCCTGCACGGAAAGCGATGCACACAAATGGTAAAAATAAAAATAAATGAAAAGTTAAGTATATTAGAAAAAATAAATGGAGCGTGGCCTTTGTGGGCGTAGCCTGTCTCTTTTTATACTCTTTCACTTTCTTTAGTAATAGTTTTTTTTACAGCAGAAGACACAGTGCAAGGGCGTAAAAAAAAGAAAACAATAATGAAAAAAAAGCCCGCTACTGACTGCTCCTGAATAGAGTAGAGTGGACAAAAAGAAAAATCAATAGGAGGAAACAATACAAACACGAACTCAAATACAGGAGCAAGTAGAGTTACGAGAAACGGAACTGAAGGCCTTGAAATTTCTCTGTGATTCTCCTTTTTTTTCTCCATTTTCTTTGCTTTTTCCTTACTTTTATATCACGTACGAAAACCGACACACAAACGACAAAAATATGGAAAAATAAGTAAATTAGAAAAAAAAATAGGAATGTGTCCTCTGTAAACCGACACACAAACGACAAAAATATGGAAAAAATAACTAAATTACAAAAAAAAATAGGAACATGACCTCTGTGAGTATAGGCTTTTTGTGTTTTTTTATATTCTTTCATTTTCCTTACTAAAACAATGGAAAAACAACAGACACACGAACTCAGAAACAGGAACAAGCTAAGTTAATGAGAAACGGAACTGAAGGCTTTGAAATTTGTTGATGTTTCTCTTGTTTACATTTCATTTTCCTTTCGTTTTCTTTTCTTTTCTCTGGGTGGCTTGCGGAAAATGGGGGAGAAAGGGAGGAAAGTAAGAAAAAACGGTATCACTTGCCTCATTTCCTCGTCACATTAACTTTGATATTTATTTACCTTTTATCTATTTCTGATGTGTGTATTATTTTTGGTTCTGGAGTTTAGAGTCGAGAAAAAAAAAATGTAATTGGAAAAAAAAGAAAAGTTCCCATGACCTTGAAACGATACACGCAAATAACAGAAAAGAAATAAAAATAAAAATAAATAGAAAACACACTAAGCATCATGAAGTTTGTGAGTGTTATATGGGCATAGCGTATCTCTTAAATTCTTTCAGTTTCTTTAATAAAAAATAAAAACGCAACAAACTAAAAAATAAGAAGTTCAGTTAATGAGAAAGGAAACTGATCATGTGTACCATTTTCTTTTTCTTTTTCCTCTTTGCTTTTAAACGCGAAAGTCAGAATGAAAAAAAAAACAGCAGAAATGAATAAATAAAAAGCAAAGGGTAATGTGAAAGGAAACTGGCAAACGTGAAACCGGTCATGGGAACCTTGAATTTTTTTCCAATTACCTTTTTTTTCTCGACTCTAAACTCCCGAACCAAAAACAGAAAAACAGAAATAAAAATAAGCTAAAAAGCAATGAATAAATAAAAAAAGCAAAGTTAATGTGAAAGGGAGACATGCGACACTTTTTACCCTTCATTTTTCTCCTTTTTCTCCTTTATTTTCTCATCCCAAAAAGTACAAAAAGAAACCATGATAAAAACAAAGATGAGATAAAGATCTGGTAAACTGTAAAATCAAAAGAAAAACACATAGCAGGAGGATAGAGAAGTTCGCGGCTGAAGCTGTGACACATGACCCCTTTTCCCTCATTTTCCTCACTCCCCCAAAAATAAAAATAAACGAAAACAGAGATAAAATAAAGATCAAGAAAACCGTAAATAAGTAAAAAGCAAAGTTACAGTGAAAGGGAGACACGTGATACTGTTTTCCCTCATTTTCCTCACTCTCTCCACCCCCCCCCCCCCCCAAAAAAAAACAGATAAAATAAAATAAAAAGACCAAGAAAACGGTAATACACACAACAGGGCGAAAAAAAGTCCGCCGCTGAAGTTGATCCGGCGAGAGGAAACGTCAGGGGAAAAGTCAATTAAAAAAACAATTAACGCCACGCAGGTGATCTGATAACACCTGCACGCTAAGGCCTACATGAGACTGATGAGAGACTGGGGGGAGGGAGGGGAGAGAGAGAGAGAGAGAGAGAGAGAGAGAGAGAGAGAGAGAGAGAGAGAGAGAGAGAGAGAGAGAGAGAGAGAGAGAGAGAGAGAGAGAGAGAGAGAGAGAGAGAGAGAGAGAGAGAAGAAGAGAAAGAGAGAAGAGAAAGGGAGAAGAGAAAGAAAGAGGAGAAAGAAACAATAAAGAAATAAAAAAGAAACAAAACATAAAGAAAGGAAAAAAGAAAAAGAAAGGGAAGAAAAAAAGCCTACATAAGATTGATGAGAGAGAGAGAGATTTACATAGATTTACATAGAAAATCAGACCACACAGACCCCATGGTCCAGACTTGGTGGTCTGTCCTTAAACCTAAGTGATTTTACATTAATCAGAAGACTCCAAAACGTTGCATTTCTACTCTAGTTGATATTAAGTTGAAGGAAGTGACGGTCGAGCTTATTTTTGAAGGAGTCAATCGTGTTACACTGGACCACTGACGGTGGGAGCTTATTCCATTCTCGCACTACAACGTTGGTGAAGAAAAATTTGGTGCAGTCTGAATTTACTTGTCTACATCTGAGTTTTACGCCATTGTTCCTCGTGCGCAAAGTGTCATCGATCATAAACAATGTTGATCTGTCTACATTCGTGAAACCATTAAGTATTTTAAACATTCGATCAGTTTTCCTCGGAGGCGACGTTTCTCAATAGAGAACATGTTATGGGTAGAAAGCCTTTCTTCGTAGGATTTGTTGCGCAAGGAAGGATAATTTCGTTGCCCGACGCTGAACACCTTCTAATTTAGCAATATCCTTTGCATGGTGGGGAGACCAAACTGTACCGCATATTCCAAGTGGGGTCTGACTAAACTGTTGTAGAGCGGGAGTATTACATCTTTATTCTTAAATAAAAGTTTTTTAATGAAGCCCAACATTCTGTTCGCTTTATTTGCTGCATCGATGCATTGCTGTGAGAATTTGAGGTTTGACGCGATTTTGACCCCCAAGTCCTTGACGCATTGAACGCTTTTGAGTTTAACGCCGCGCATTTCGTAATCAAACTTCTTATTCCTCGTTCCAACTTGAAGGACCTGGCACTTGTCTACGTTAAAGGGCATCTCCCATCTATCCGACCAAGCTGAAATTTTGTGCAAATCCTCTTGGAGGCTTTGCCTGTCTTCGTCAGTGAGAACCGAGTTACCAATCTTTGTGTCGTCTGCAAATTTACTAATGCGGTTGTCGTTGAGAGAGAGAGAGAGAGAGAGAGAGAGAGAGAGAGAGAGAGAGAGAGAGAGAGAGAGAGAGAGAGAGAGAAGAGAAAGAGAGAGGAGAAAGAAAATATAAACAAAAAAAGAAACAAAACATTAATAAAGAAATAAAGAAAAAGAAAGAAAGGGAAGAAAAAAGAATTAAAAAAGAAAGGAAGAGAGATACAGACAGACAGACGGACAGACAGACAGACAGACAAACACACAGACAGAAATAGGCTAAACAAAATAAATAAAGAAAGAAAGAAAGAAAGAAAAAGAAAGGGAAGAAAAAAAGAAGAAAAAAAGAAAGGAAGAGAGATACAGACAGACAGACGGACAGACAGACAGACAGATAAACACACAGACAGAAATAGGCTAAACAAAATAAATAAATGAATAAAGAAAGAAAGAAAGAAAAAGAAAGGGAAGAAAAAAGAATGAAAAAAAAGGAAGGAAGAAAGATACAGACAGACAGACAGACAGGCAGATAAAACACACAGACAAAAATAGGCTAAACAGACAGACAGAAACACAAAAATAAATATACAAACAGACAGACACCCAAACAATAAACAAAGACAGAAAGCAGATACAAACAGGCGGACAGCTAGAAAGATAATAGAGAAAACGAGAAGAAAATAAAATACAAGAATCTTCAAACGAGACTAATATGAATCCAAATAAGAAGTTAGCAATACCGTAACTTGGAGAGCCTGGCGCGTTACGAGAGGTGACCAACTTATCGCAGCTCGGCTTTTGATGCTTCGCGGGACTCTGAAACGACCACGTAAATCAGGTGTTGAGATGAGCGCAGGTGACGTGTGATTGCAAACCGGAACAAGCTTACGAGACATTAAATTCTCTCATTGCTTTTCGTTGTCTAATCTTGGGGTCAGGAAAATGAGGGAAAAGGGTCTAGTCTCTTTATTTATTTATTTTTTTTCTGTTTACTGCTAATTTCTTTCTTCTTCGGTCTTTCTGTTTACTGTTAATTTCTCTCTTCTTCTTCTGTCTCTCTGTTTAATGCTAATTTCTCTCTTCTGTCTTTCTGTTTACTGATAATTTCTTTCTTCTTGTCTTTCTGTTTACTGTTAATTTCTCTCTTCTTCTATCTTTGTTTACTGTTAATATCTTTCTTCTTCTGTCTCTCTGTTTAATGCTAATTTCTCTCTTCTTCTATCTTTGTTTACTGTTAATATCTTTCTTCTTCTGTCTTTCTGTTTACTGTTAATTTCTTTCTTCTTCTGTCTTTCTGTTTACTGTTAATTTCTTTTTTCTTCTGTCTTTGTTTACTGTTAATTTCTTTCTTCTTCTTCTGTCTCTCTGTTTAATGCTAATTTCTCTCTTCTTCTGTCTTTGTTTACTGTTAATTTCTTTCTTCTTCTGTCTTTCTGTTTACTGTTAATTTCTTTCTTCTTCTGTCTTTCTGTTTACTGTTAATTTCTCTCTTCTTCTGTCTTTCTGTTTACTGTTAATTTCTTTCTTCTTCTGTCTTTCTGTTTACTGTTAATTTCTTTCTCCTGTCTTTCTGTTTACTGTTAATTTCTTTCTTCTTCTGTTTTTCTATGTCACTGTTCTAATTCTCGTCCATCTTCTGTTTGTTTGTCTGCGTGTGTCACTTCCCATTCTTTACGAGGCAGTCAATGATCTACTTCTCGTCTCTTTAGGCCGCATCATGAGACGTTTCGAGGCTTACACATTCACCTTTGATAAGACTTTCGTAGAGGTCGTGGGCATGGGCACTTTCATGAACCTAGTGATAGTTTGACAAGGTTTATGTTTCTTGAATGTGAAAAGCACTCATAAGAACCCGACCAATCTATCTCATTTGTGGCCTTTGAGAATATATTTGTTGTACGGTCCGAAAGTGTCTGATAATACGAGCCTTTATGTCTTTTTGTTTGTATGCTTGTCTGTCTGTCTGTCTGTCTGTTTCTACCCATTCCCATTCTTCACGAGGTAACCATGTATCTAATCCTTGTTTCTTTATCTTTTTCCTCTCTGTCTGCCTGTGTGTCAATTTCCATTCTTCACGAGGTAGTCACTGATCTCATTCCTGTTTCTTTATCTCCATCTTTCTGTCTGTCTGTCTGCCTGTTTCTATCTATTCCCATTCTTCACGAGGTAACCATTTATCTAATTCTTGTTTCTTTATCTTTTTTTTTTTCTCTCTGTCTGCCTGTGTGTCAATTCCCATTCTTCACGAGGTAACCATTTATCTAATTCTCGTTTCTTTATCTTTTTTTTTTTTTTTGTCTGTCTACCTGTGTGTCAATTCCCATTCTTCACGAGGTAGTCACTGATCTCATTCCTGTTTCCTTATCTCCGTGTTTGTTTGTCTGTCTACCTGTCTGTGCCTGTCAATTCCCATTCTTCACGAGGTAGTCACTGATCTCATTCCTGTTTCCTTATCTCCGTGTTTGTTTGTCTGTCTACCTGTCTGTGCCTGTCAATTCCCATTCTTCACGAGGTAGTCACTGATCTAATTCTTGTCTTTATCTCCCTCTTTGTTTGTCTGTCTACCTGTCTGTGCCTATCAATTCCCATTCTTCACGAGGTAGTCACTGATCCAATTCTTGTCTTTATCTCCGTCCATCAGTTTTGTCTCTGTCTCCCTGAGTCTGTCACTTCCCATTTTTCACGAGGTTGTTCTCACTGATCTAATTCTTGTCTTTTTTATCTGTCTATCTTTTACAGTCTGTCTGCCTGTGTCTATCAGTTCCCAATCTTCACGCGGTAGTCGCTGATCTCTGTGACACCTTTTTTCCTTCTCTTTTCAGTAGGGCAAAAGCAGGGTCTTCAATGTATGGACTAATCCCTTCACCAATATTTCTTATGATACCTAATTCTTACTACTTCTTGCAGTCATTTTTTTTTTCAGCCACAGCGCCTTTGTATGATATTTAACCACGCTTTGCAAATGTTTTTCTTTTAAGTTCTTTGTCTTCAAGTTCTCAACAAGTGTCTTCTTCTAATTTTATGTATTCAATAATTTTCATTATAACACATTTCGGTGACATAAACTTAGGTCTCTCAATAAGTGCCTCGCCATTCGCTTATAATAATTGTTGTGAACCATTTAATTATTTCTTCCAGCAATAACAGTCTTCTTTCAATATATCCCTTTATTTTTATAACAATACATACAAGTAATACAAACTAAAACCCTTCAATAATAATTACCCAAACCTTCTCTTATAAAAATCGAGCTGAACTAACTACTTTATTATCTCTTCTACAAATAACATTCTTTCTTCTTTCTTCTTTCTATCTATTCACTTATTATTATCAACACACATACAAGTAATACAAACTAAAACCCTTCAATAATAATTACCCAAACCTTCTCTTATAAAAATCGAGCTGAACTAACTACTTTATTATCTCTTCTACAAATAACATTCTTTCTTCTTTCTATCTATTCACTTATTATCATCAACACACATACAAGTAATACAAACCTAAGCTCTTCCATAACTACCTCTCTGCTCCTTGCAATAATCGCGCTGGACTAATAATAATAGCTTTCCTCTCTCGCTCCGTGCAATAACATCCTTCTTTCTATTCATTTCAGCGCTACAGCAACGAGGGCGTGCTGGTGCTGGCCTGCGAGGAGAACTGCCAAGAGAGCCGTAAGTAAAAGCCGGTCGTTGAGTGGTGGGAGTCACGGGTAAAGTTTGGGAGTAACGCATGTAGCCCCGCCAGTAGTAGGCGATACACTGGGCGGCCAACGAGACAAGTTCCGCGGCCATGACTAAGAATACAAGCGGGAACGTGTGTGCATTGTGTAGCGTCGTGATTGTATATCGTCAC
>NW_026110395.1:50000-65000 GCF_024679095.1 Eriocheir sinensis | reverse complement strand
GTACCCATGGAAATGCCCACGACATCTACGAAAACTACCCATGGAAATGCTCATGACATCTACGAAAAGTACCAATGGAAATGCCCACGACATCTACGAAAACTACCCATGGAAATGCCCACGACATCTACGAAAAGTACCAATGGAAATGCCCACGACATCTACGAAAAGTACCAATGGAAATGCTCACGACATCTACGAAAACTACCAATGGAAATGCCCACGACATCTACGAAAACTACCAATGGAAATGCTCACGACATCTACGAAAACTACCAATGGAAATGCCCACGACATCTACGAAAACTACCAATGGAAATGCTCACGACATCTACGAAAACTACCAATGGAAATGCTCACGACATCTACGAAAACTACCAATGGAAATGCCCACGACATCTACGAAAACTACCAATGGAAATGCTCACGACATCTACGAAAACTACCAATGGAAATGCTCACGACATCTACGAAAACTACCAATGGAAATGCCCACGACATCTACGAAAAATACCAATGGAAATGCTCACGACATCTACGAAAAGTACCAATGGAAATGCCCACGACATCTACGAAAAATACCAATGGAAATGCCCACGACATCTACGAAAAATACCAATGGAAATGCCCACGACATCTACGAAAGCTTTACCAAATGAGTGTGTAAGCCCCGAAACGTTTGAGAATATTGGCTCAGGACCGGGAAAGATTGAGAGTACTTTTAACTAACTCGAGAATTTTCTTCCCCATATCTAGTATACATTTTTTTCCCTTTCCATAGCCAGGTACAACAACCCCGTATGAACATGTCTAAAACCGCCAACACAAAAAGGAAAACGAAAATAAAGAAAATAAAGATAAAGATGATTGTGAATGAAAGTCGTCTGGCTCTTACTGTTCCATTCTTGTTCATATTTTTTTGGATTTTTCTGTCACTTTTTTTATTCGTTCTCTGTTCTGGATTTCTTCTCACCATTCTTTATTATATCTACACGTTCGTTCCCTTCACGTAAAAATAATCAATCTACTGAGCTTAGCGCCAATAAGTAAACAAAAAATGAAACGAAAAAAAACACAGTTACGATGGAAGTGAACATATAATACAAACATATATACCTAATACAAAAAAATAAAGGAAATAAAATAAGTATGAGTAAGCAATAAAGGAAAGGAGAGAGAATGTCGATAACGAAACCACAAAGAAAGATCGAAACACGACCAAGAAAATATTCCGCGCCACGAATTTTAAGAGTTTCCCCCAAAAGTTTGATGAGAGATGAAAGATTAAATGAGAAAGAAACGAAGGATGAGTGGATGAGTCGATGAGTGGTGGGAGGAAAAAAAGGCAAAGAAAAAATAAAAGGCAGGCAAGAAAATGTTATGGCAAAGAAAATATAAAGGAATCTAATGTTGACAGACACACAGACAGAGAGACAGACGGACAGACAGACACTAAGAGAACATACAGAAATAGACAGATAAATGGATAGATTGATCGACTGATAGATAAATAAAGATTCAGATGTACACAGACACACAAACAGACAAACGGAAGAAAAACAGATAAAGTCACATGTAGACAGACAGATAGATAGATAGATACAGATAGATAGATAGACAAATAGAAAGACAGATAGAACACAGTGATAGACACACACACACACACACACACACACACACACACACACACACACACACACACACCGTCATCTGAAGAGACCGCACCTTCCCCCCCTCTCGGCACCACCGCACTGCACTCCCCCCACCGCCCCTCCTCCCCACACACACACACACACACACACACAGACGGAAAGACTTAGAGACACATAAAGGCAGGCACATAGGCAGGTAGGAAGAAAGACAGAAAACAGTTATTGATAGACAGGTAGACAGATAGATAGATAGACAGACAGACAGGTGGATTGAGATAAATAAATCGATAGAGATAGATAGATAGACAGATAGATAGATAGACAGACAGGTGGATAGAGATAAATAAATCGATAGAGATAGATAGATAGATAGATAGATAGATAGATAGATAGACAGACAGGTGGATAGAGATAAATAAATCGATAGAGATAGATAGATAGACAGATAGATAGATAGCAGAAGAAGCGACATGGAAAGCAAAGGAGAAAAAGGAAACGAAAACAATTAGAACAAATCAAAAGAAAAAGTAGTTCAAAGCTTGTTGGTAACTTTTTTTCTTGAAGGTAAAAGTTTAAATGAAAGGAAAAGGAGAATGGCAGAAAAAAGGAAACCCGGATAATAAAAATGGAAAGAGATAGAAGAAAGGAGAAAATAAAATCCAATCAGAGAATTTAGTAACTTTTCATAAAGAAGAAAATAAATTAGAAAGGATGACCCGGAGGTAATACAGATAAAAAACAAAAAAAGATAAAATATGACAACCAGAAAATTAACAAGAAAGAGGAAAATGAAGGAAAATATAAATCAGGCAGCTTTGGAACTTGAATAAAAAGATAATTTAAACTGAAAAATGTAAATATTAGAAAAGTAGAACAGAGAAAAGTAGAAAAGACCAACATAGATAAAGTAAACTAGGAAATAAAACAATGGGACAGTAAAGATTAAGTATATCGACCATTTTTTAAAAGAAGAAATGAACTTGAAAGGGATAAAGAATGGAGTAGAAAACATAAGAAAAAAGAATAAGAGTAAAACGACAGACAGAAGTAAAGTAAACTAGAAAAAACAGGAATGATACACAAAAGACCAGGTATACTGACTATGATGTGAAGGAAACGAGAACTTAGATAATATATAGAGCGGTGTAGGAAATACAGGAAAAATAGAAAAGAGAAGTGCAGCAAAAATATAGAAATAAAGAAAACAAAAAAAAATACAAGACAGTAGAGACCCGATATATTGATCATTATTAGAGTAGATGATAATCAGTCGAATGTAGGACCTTGCAGAAAATATTGAATAACTTGAGTGGAGAAAACGCAAAAACAGACAAATAAGGAAAACACTCAAAAGGGACATAAAGAGCGGGTATATTGACTATTCTTAAAAAGGAAAAGAAACCCTAGCTGCGATAAAGTAGAAAACATGTGAAAACCTGAATACATAGAAAAATGACAGCCAGACGGTAAGAAATCTAACTTAAAGGAGAACAGAATATCAAAGAAAACTCCAGTGATAGTGAATGAAAAAAATAATAAAACTAGAATACTGACAATCAAAAGAAAAACAAGAATAAAAAAAGAAAATTGGAACGATGAAAGTCAAAAGAAAAACAAGAATAAAGAAAAGACAGAAAAGCAAAATGAAGGTGAAAGTAGAGGCCAGGTAACTTAGCAAATGTCAAACAAGGATAATAAATGTCAGGGGCAAGGTTGCTATGCAGTGATGTAAAAGTGCAAAGCAGACTTTAATCCCAACCCCGGCCATTTAGGAACGAAAATGCCAGCCAGTCAGTCAGTGGTATAATACCTTAGTAGGAAAAATAATCGTTATATTTCTGCACTTTTAAACACGCATATGCACTTAAAACACTATTTCACTCTTAACACTGATTTCCATATTATGATTATTATTATAACAACTTATTAAAACACTTACACTGATAGTAGAAAGGTTGGGTGAATAGAAAGGGACAGGAGACGACCCGAGACCTCTCCTGGCTACGAACACCTGCTGGTCTGAGGAACTAACGGAAACTAGCCCCCCCCCCCTCCTCCCCCTCTACTATGCCTCATACACTCTTATGAAGCTTCGACTCAAGGTTAGTGAGGCAACGAGCAAGCTGATCACCGAAGCCCCGAAGCATCGAACTTAAACTATTATACCAAATTTACCCATTTAAATGCTATAACTAAATTATATTAAAGATATCTTAATTATATTTTATGACTTACATCTAGACTTAAAACTAACTTACATATAATAGGTGGCTTACACTGACAATAAAATGCAAAGAAGTAAAAACAGAGAACGAAAATAGTTAATAAGAAAAAGAAAAACTGATATAAAGAAACAATGAAAAAATTACGGAAGAAAAATAAAGGCCAAGAAACAGCAAATATCAAACAAGAAAACTAAAATGACTAAGAAATATATGAAAAAGTAGTAAGAAAAAGTTGCCAAGGTCCCTTCTGTCCCATTGATCTCTTTCCTTTGTCTTCATTTTCTTTTTTTGTCTTCATCCTTGATTTCTTATATTTTCTACAGAGTTCTTTAGCCCATCTAAGTTCTCCTCCTCTTTTATTAATACATTGGAAAATCTAAAAAATAATCAGGAAAAAAGATGAAAATAAGAAATAGCAAAGAAGAGAATCAAGGAATCGTACAATCTTACTCTTTCTCTACTTTCGACACCGTTCTTTATCCTAAGTTCTCTTCTTCCCTATAAAAACAGTGATAATGTGAAAAGATAACCAGAAATGAAGGTGAAAATAGGAAAGAGTTGGGAAGAGTATCAAGGAATCGTATAATCTTACTCTTTCTCTACTTTCGACACCGTTCTTTATCCTAAGTTCTCTTCTCCCCTATAAAAATAATGATAATGTGAAAAGATAACCAGAAATGAAGGTGAAAATGGAAAAGAGAAGGGAAGAGTAGCAAGGCATCGGATAAGCTACTTTTCTATTACCTGGGAAATCGTAACCTTTTTTTAATATCTCACTCCCCCCCCCCCCCCCCCCAGCCCCCCTTAACTAGAAAGATAACTTGATTCCTCGCGGCAGTAATGACATCGGGGACAGACTCACGACGTAATCTCTGAGGCAATTATCATCGGCTTCCTTCCTCTTTCCTCCTCTATCTTCCTATTTTAATGACGTGCTGGCGATCATTTCTCATAACACACACACTAGTTGGAGGGATTAATTATAGTTTGACTTGTATCTGTTTTAATTTTCGTCTATTTCTTTGAGGTAATTATCGTCGGCTTCCCTCCTCCTTCTTCCTCCATCTTCCCACCTCTTTCCCACAAACCTTCACTCCTATAACACACGAGTTGGAGGGATTAATTATAGTTTGACTTGTATCTGTTTTAATTTTCGTCGGTTTCTTTGAGTCAGTTATCGTCAGCTCCCTTCCTCTTTCCTCCTCCATCTTTCTATTTCTTTGACGTGCTGCCGATCATATCCCACGAGCCTTCACTCCCTCTACAACACACTAACTGGAGGATTACCAATAGTTTCATTAATATTTGTTTTATTTTTTGCCTGTTTCTTTGAGATAATTATCATCAGCTTCCTTCCTCTTTTCTCCTCATTCCCAATTCCTTGACTGCTGGCGACCATTTCTCGTGAGCCTTCTCCCCCTCCACCGGCACAGTGACCAGTCGGTTTCATTCCATGTCTACTCGCGAACGTATATGTGGCCCATGCGCACTGCTAGTTCATGATGAGGTAAAAAAAAACTTGAGATAAATATTAAAAAAAAAAATCAGCAATATATTTAAATGTTTATACAAAAAACTTCACACCTTATATAAATCCCAAACATACCGATTTGCATCAATACTATACCATATAAGCACACGAAAGACAGGCTTGTATCATGCAGCATAAACGGAACATACTCGAACGACCAACAGCCTTTTAAATTCCTATAACCTATCTCATTTCAGGTACATAAAAAGACATCTGACTTGTAAGTGCAAATAAAAGATACTTCGCTTATTTACTGCATGCAAATCACACGGGTAATATCCAATAAAGCCTAGCAACACATTCAATAATATTTCATGCTACTCCGAGTATTACCCAGGTGATTTATATACAATAGATTGTTGAAATATCTCTTGTTTCCACTTAAAGGACCAGAGTTCTTTTCATTAACCTGAAATGAGACAAGGCTTATTCATTAAAGCCTATTGTTCGCTCGCATGTGATCTGACTTGATTGTTTGATACAAGCTTGTCATCCGTGTGCTTGTACAGTTTATTGTCGATGCAAATCGTCGTGTTCAGGATTTATGAAAGGTATGAAGGTTCTTTGTATGCCACTTTCATACCATACTGCAGAAACAGATTAAATATTTATCACACGTAGCCAACGATATCGGACATACTAATTTTCAACGAATCATGAGCTACAAGGCACATGCATTGCATCTATCAAAAGTCATGCTTTGTGGATGGACAGATGAAATGAAATCGACTGTAGCTGGATACATATTGTTTGACTGATTCATGTCTAAAGATTTCATGCCTGACTAATTCCTTTCAACAATAGCTTTGGTCAGTGTCCTCTTCCCTTCATCCTTACCTTCTCTCTTAGAGCTACTGCCGATATTCTATAAACCCTCACTCTCTCTGTAATACATTGGCTGGATGTGTAAATAATAGTTCGACTGATAGCTACTTGTGTTTCTCTGAGGCATTTGTAATCAGCTTTCTCTTTCCTTCCTCCTTTCCGTTTTTCTTTGAGCTACAGGCTATCTTCTTCTATAAACCCTCATTCTCTGTAGCACACTAACTAAATGAATAAATATAATAAATTGGCTGACAGCTACTGGTGTTTAAGACAATATTATAGTCAGTTTTCTCGTTCCTTTATTCTTTTTTTCTTTCTTTCAGTTACAGGTGATCTTTTCCTATAACTCCTCACTCTCTCTGTACCACACTTAATGGCTGACTAAACTAATAATACCGTTTGACTGATATTCTTTCCTGCTTCGATTTTTTTTGTGAGCTTGAAAGTGGTTTTATATAGGCTCAATAATATTTTTTTAGTATTGTTATTGATAGATATTGCTCCCTGTAAGATGAGTACAATATCTGGATTGATTATTAGTACTATTTCTTTATTCTGTTTATCCGCTACACCGGCACCCAAACAATACAATCTACATAGTCAATATAATTTGCAATGTTGATTCTCAGTTGTTGTTTTTCTCTTACCCTTGTTTTCATTTCCACACCAACGCAAACACACACATTCCAAATTTGAGACCTCCTCTTCATATTACTTTTCACACTGAGGGCAAACACACACATTTAATTTGCAGCGTTGGGTCTACGTCTTTTTGTTGTTTTTTTCATCTTCTTTTTCCTTTCCGTACAGAGATGAAAACACACAGCCTTAATTTGAAACTTCAACTTTTATTTTTTCATCGTCCTTTTCCCCCCACATGAACGCAGACACAAACACCTTTAGTTTGAAACATTAGTTCTTAGTTTTATTTGTCCTCATTTTTTTTCTTTTCCTTACAAAAGCAGATATATACACAACTTTATAACTTTCATTCTCATTTTTTTCCTCCTTTTCCTTTCCACTTGAATGCAAAATTTCAAACCATCCCCTCCTTAACTTGAAGCCCAAATTTTTACTTTTCACTTTATTTTTTTTCTTGTCGTTTTCTGCCCCTCGCACACCCAGACAACCTCCAACCTACATAGTCAACCATAATTTGCAATGTTGATTCTCAGTTGTTGTTGTTGTTGTTGTTTCCTCATTTACCCCCGTTTTCATTCCCACACCAACACAAACATACACATCTCTAATTTGAAACCTCCTCTCCATATACCTTTTCACACTGAGGCAAACCTATACATTCCATTTGCAGCGTTGGTTTTTCATTTTTCGTTTTTTTTTTCGTATAATAACGTAAAGCTACACAACCTTCATTTGAATTCTTAACTAATATATTTCCATCGTTCTTCTTCCTTTCCACATGAACGCGAACACGGGAACACACACAGCCTTAATTTGAAACCTGAATTCTTTGTTTTTTCTTAAGTCTTTTTTTTTTCTTTTCCTTACAAACGCAGATAAACACAGCCTTAATTTACAACTTTCATTCTATTTCTTTCTCTTTTCCCTTTCCCATGAACACAAACCTTCGCATCCTTAATATGAAGCTAATTTTTTTACTTTTCATTCCCTTTTTTTTTCTCCACATAATAGTTGGACCTCACGGCTATTGAATAAATTCTTTGTTCCTGGTTTTCATTCCTTCTGCTTTCCACGGAGCCCAAAACACCACAGTCCTTACACACACCCATAACAATCCCCATTCTTTGCCTAGGAGCTAAAAGTCGACCAAAACACGAGTCCACACACACAACCGCACCCTGCTCCCCGTCCTCTCTCTCCCCCTCCCCCCCCTCTCCCCCTTACACCTTCCAAGCAGGGAAATATCTCACCGTTCTTTCCGTAACAGCCACAAACAAACAATAAAACAGCCCATGCACGTTATTCATAATCTCACCCGTTCTTTGCCTGGCAGCCACAAATAAGGAAATCAAAACGTCAGTCCTACACATAAACTTAATCTCATCTCATCCGGTATTTTCTCAGCAATCACAAATAAATAAAAGAAAAGCGAAGTCTATTCACAATATTAATCTCATCGCTTCTTTCCCGGCAGCCACAAACAGACAAAAAAAAAAAACTTATACACAACTACAATCTCGCTCGGTTTTTTTTTCTGCCAGACACAAATTAAACCAAATAATAAATAAAACAAACTATATAAAAAAACGTCCTTACACACAGTCCCAAGATTGACCTCTCTTTTTGGACACTCCTTTGACTTCTATTCAGGAGCAGTAAGTAGCGGGCTTTTTTTTTTTTTTTTTTTCTTTACGCCCTTGAACTGTCTCCTTAGCTGTAAAAAAAAAAAAAAAAAATCTCAAAACCAATCGTTCTTTGTCTGACAGCCACAAATTAACCCAAGTATCACATAAAACAAAGTAAACCCAGTAGCCTTAGTACTTACACACAACCACACTCCGATTCATTTTTTTTTTTTTTTTTTTTTTTTGCATGAACAACCGACATCGTCAATCGTAATATGCAGCGGCGATTCTCAGTTTATTTGTATAACTGAGGAGAAACTGAGGAAGAACAATTGTAATGACAGGAGTAAGACGTCGAGCGGCGAGCCTGGCCACACACACACACAGCTCCCCGTCCTTGCCAGCCCTTTGTCGGCCGCCCCCTCCGCTCCCTCCGCTTCCTCACCCTCGCCCTCACCCACTCCGCCGCTGTTAGAGTCGAAGGAATTAATCTGAGGAAGAGAAAGACTGGTAGGATGATAAGTCCGTATTCTTCAAGGTATCGGCCCCTCAGTTCGCTCGTTTGAAGAGCCTCTCGCGTAGATGTTGTTGGGATTCTTGTGGACTGTTTTGTGACACGTGTGATAGTTTTACAAGACTTTGCGCCATGAACGGGAAAAAACACCCCCGAAAACCCGGCTAATCTTCTCTGTGGCCTTGGGAAATGGTCGTAGTGTCAACCCGATACGTCTAAGAATATGGATCATTGTCTTGTATGGGTTTTTTTCAGCTTCCAGGCGCTAACGAGTGTCAAATAAAGTCCGTTCCCTCACTGCATGGTATAGGATGGTAGTCGGCTAAAATAACACAAGAACGCCTACATTCACTGCTAACATCTATAGGTGAAAACATTTGGTCAGACTATTTGCTTTTCTAGAAGATGTCGAGTCAGGCTAAAACAACACCGCTAACACTATTTAAAATCACGAGTTTAGGTTATTTGGTTTTCTATAGTCGGTTCCACGAAGCTAATGGGCCTAATCCTTCAGGGGTAGACTCGTGGCCTTGGTATCAGTGCTTGGGTGATGGTACTGACTAATTAAAGAGGTTGCATAGAGCGAGAGGTAGGCTATGTCACGGCAGGTTAGATCTAGTAAACAACAGCCAATGAGCGACGCAGAGATTGTCACCCAAGCAATGATGCCAAGTTCGCGAGTCCACCCCTGTAGGATTAGGGCCGCCAGCTCTCGTGAAACCGACTATAGTATGAGTATAGTCGGTGCATCCGGTTCTCGTGTCTGTCTGTCCCTTGTAGTGGGGGCTGGGGTTCGGGGTGATAGTCCTGTAGTGTTTTTTTCCCAGTTACGAGGCGCTAACGAGGCCCAGATAAAGCGTGTCCTCTCACTACATGATAGGAGAGTAGTTAGTGCATCCGGTTCCTATGTCTGTCTGTCCTTCCCTTGTGTAGTGCAGTGTGGTGTTGCCGTCTCGCCTCCTCAGCCACTGCCCCCCCTTCCCCCCCTGTGCACTGCGTTACACGGCCGCTCGGGTGCTGCTGACTGTCAGGCGGCGGTGTAACTGGGTCTGTGGGGGCTCCAGGTGGTGGTTGATCCCTGCTGCTGCCTCCCGTTCCCGTGCGTGTGTGGGGCTGAAGCTTGTCGGGGAAGAAAAAAAACTCATGCCTGTACTTAACACACTACGCGCCGCACTTCACTGTTTTTTAAGTAGATAAGTAAGTCGTTTCATGTCAATAATTTGGAGTCAATTACGAAGGCATGTTGTTGCTCTGAGATCGTCCGTCGCCTGTGCCGCATGCAGACTGTCAGGGTTCCGCGTCGTGCCTCCGTGATGACATCGGTCCGTGCCAGCTCGTGCTGTGTGGTTCGGCCCCGTCTCTCTCTCTCTCTCTCTCTCTCTCTCTCTCTCTCTCTCTCTCTCTCTCTCTCTCTCTCTCTCTCTCTCGTTTTGTTTTGTTTTGTTTTTCGTTATTTTTTACCCTTGAGTGTCTCCCTTTGCTATAAAAATAAAAATAAATATAAGTCGCAAATAATGTCTTTTTAACACCCTCTGTAATTTTTTTCGGTAGTTTTTGCCTTCCTTCGCTATAAAAATAAATAAATGTCACAAATATCGTCTTTTTAACACTCTGTATTTTTTTTCTGTAATTTTTGCCTTCTTTTGCTATAAAAAATAAATAAATGTCACAAATATCGTCTTTTTAACACACCAATTTTTTTTCGGTAGTTTTTGCCTTCCTTTGCTATAAAAAAAAAATAAACGTCACAAATATCGTCTTTTTAACACTCTCTTTCCCCCCTCAGACACCCAAACCACGGACATCACCTGCTGTACCACTGACGGGTGTAACGCTGGGGGGGTCGCCGCGCCCTCCGCCCTCCTGCTGCTCATCCTGCCCGCCCTTGTGACTGTCGGCGGCCGCCTCCCTCGTCTGCCAATCCGCCCCCTCCGCCCGCCCATCCCCGCCCGCTAGCCACGCCCATCGCATTAACCCCCCTCTCTCTCTCTCTCTCTCTCTCTCTCTCTCTCTCTCTCTCTCTCTCTCTCTCTCTCTCTCTCTCTCTCTCTCTCTCTCTCTCTCTCTCTCTCTCACCTGAGTTTTATTTCTTTTCTCTCCGGCTGACTAATTAACTTTCTCTGTTTCCCTCTTTCTCATTCTCTACTTTTTTTTTCCTTTTCAGTCTCTTTCATCTGAGTTTTTTTTCTTTTTAATCTCTCTCTCTCTCTCTCTCTCTCTCTCTCTCTCTCTCTCTCTCTCTCTCTCTCTCTCTCTCTCTCTCTCTCTCTCTCTCTCTCTCTCTCTCTCTCTCTCTCTCTCTCTCTCTCTCTCTCTCTCTCTCTCTCTCTCTCTCTCTCTCTCTCTCTCTCTCTCTCCTGCAATATTTTCGTGCGTGACTTTCATTACAAGAAGAGAAGTATTTAGTAGCATCTAATAGGAGCCTGGTCTGCTTTACACTTCCTAGATATTAACCGCGTTGGATATTCATGTTCTGTAATATTTAGGATCCTGCCCCCCTCCTCCCCCTTCCCCCTCCCCTTCCCCTCACACCTTGAAGCAGAGGAATTTCCCATCTTCCCGTCTTCTTAGAGTTCATTTCGTCCCCTCACTAAAGTAATTTGTCGACACATAAGCCATAGAGTGAGTTTTAGGAAAGCATTCATTTTATAGCGTCTTTCTAGGGCGAATAGGATTAATCTAGCGAAGCAGAGAGAAGTTGCGATGATAAAATAAAGAATAATAGATTTATTAATAGTTTAAGCTTATCATTGCTACTGTTACTACTACCACTATTACTCTTACTACTACTGCTACTTATACTATTACTATTATTACATTAACTTAACGCTCTCTTGTAAATATTGAACTTTACATAGGCGTCGTGGTTCGTTAAAGACACTTCCGAAGCAACGCGAAACACCCGAAGCTTTTGTAGGTAGCGATTCGAAGCAGCTCCATGTTTGTTGTTTACTCTTAAGCGTGACCTGACCTTACCAGACTTGACCAGACATAGCATGACCTGACTTGACTTCGATGCTAATCTAACCTGATCTGACCTGACTCTTACACCTTACTGTTGTTCACTCTTAATCTAACCTGACCTGACCTAACCTTACCTAATCTGGCCTGACCTGAACTCACTTAAGCTGACCTGTTAATATCTTAACCTGACCTGACCCTTGCTTATGTTAGTTGTTATTCTAGACGAGGACTGAGACGCGCGTCAACATGACTCAACTTGACCTAACCAAACCCTACCTGACCCAACGACCACGAAACCAAACCAAACCTATCCTCGCGTAACCTAACCGAATTTTACCAAACATAACCTAGCCAAACCAAACCAAAGTCCGGAATAAATAATTTAACCCTATTCGTTACGATATTCGACAACATTCATGATAATTCGGATGGTTCTACGGTAGGTCGGGCTCGGTCGTGGATAATTTCAGAGGCTATAATTTTTTCGGGTCAAAAGGCGAATAAAATTTATTTGCCGAACATTCGGTGAATAGTCTACGGTCTCGCCGGCCTGCCGACGAAATTCGGATCCGGCTTCGACAAATAAGCGGCGCCCCACTCACCGACTACTCGGCCAGTAGCTGTGGACTCTTGACTTGTTTACCATTATGATTAAACTTTGAACAACTTGTGTCTCTAGAACGCTTTTACAAGTTAGATACGTAGCCAGAATCTTTGAAATATCCATTGAATATCCATTCGCTTTGCCAGTGATCCAGTGACTAGATGAAAATATACTGCTATATTTATGTGCGAGGTAAATATATTGCTAAAATAATATGAAATCGGAATTTAACATTCCATTGACAACCTACCTAATTTATTTTCCCAAAAAACTGTTCTCTGCATCCAACTAACCACTACACCGACCTTTGGAAAGTGGCAATGCTAACAAACCCAGGTAACTATGGAGTCACTAGACGCGCCTCCGATATTGCCCCCACGAGAATAATAGCCTTTCCAAGGTCTCACACTGTTGTACTTCTCTAGTTTCACCGGCACATCATACATGGGGGGGGTCCAGGGGGGGGCAGCCCCCCCTGGTTAGGAGGGGGGTCGAGGGTGGCGAAGCCCCCCGTTAGAGGTAGGTTATGTAAAGTTCGGTTGGAGTAGTTTAAATATGCTCCCCCACCCAAAAAAAAGATTTCCTACGGGGCCCCCAAGATCGTTAGGGGAAGGGGATTAGACCTTTTTCTTTACTTTTAAGTACTTGTGCCTTTATATTATGGTTAAGGGACATGTATTTCGTCCCTTAACTATAATATGGAGGCGTGATATCGTATTTTGGAGGAGCGGAATCAATCTCCACAATTACCGAAACCCACTCACTTCAGTCGACAAAGTCGTCCTGCCAGGGTGCAGCACCAAGAGGAGAGTTATAGTACTACTTCAGGCTCGTCCTGATGTTCTTTGGTGCTGATGCTTTAGCACTGTGTGGCAGGGGGTCCACATCCTGCAGTCTCTTCTTATCTTACCAAGACAATCCGAAGGATGCTGAGGACGCCAAGACCGCCGATACGAGGGCAAACTCTGGTCAGTGTCTCCATGAAGAGATCTTCATTCAGTGTCAGGAAGTTCAGGAACGATGACTTATCTTCCTTGCGACCTCCTGGATGAGTTGCTCCCTCTACCAAACAAGTTCCTCCTTGCAAGCCACGGTCGAACACAATACTCTTTCCTCTTCCTCTTCTTCTTCTTCCGCTTCTCTTCCTCACCTTGTTGCAGTTCCTCCGAATAGATGACAGTTAGGGTATGAGCACTAAGAATCTGCATTTCCATCTCGGCCACCAACACCAGCCGCTGGTTGCTGTGTTGTTCTCTGCCGCTGAAGGGAGTAAATGAGGACGTCCTGCTATGACCTGCATAAAATATACTGCAGTGGCGTCGAGTCGGCTTCACCGCCGATCATTCACCGGTCGATCGTGTTTTCGCCGATCAGTCGCCGAAAACGACCGTCGAATAATCGTTAATTAAAACTGAGGGTTGAAATTTAGAAGTTTTCGATTTCGCCGATCATTCTCCGATCATTCATGTGTCTTCACAGATCGTCCTCCGGTTAATCCTCGAACATTCGCCCACAACACACTTATTGTGACTATCAGAGTCCTTGGCCCTAATTTTTGTCGTCTGGCTTATTTGGTAATGATTCATGTCCTTATTATCGTACGTGTGACGGAGACTAAACAAAACCATGAACACCAAAACAATCCCAACCCGATCAAACCAGACCCAGCCAACCGAATCAACGCAAACTCAACCAAACTTAACTCTAACTTTACCTAACCTAACTCAACTGCCCCCCTCACACGACCTTTTGACGGCATGACCCTTGACCGTGTGACCTTGACTCGTGACCCTGGGGCGGCTGGGTGACCTTCAGGCCCCGGACTGTCGCAGCTCCGCGTTGATTGGAGCCTCAAAGTTCTCTACAGGTATTCTTAGGTGTAGTGAGGGCTAGGCGGTGTGTGTGTGTGTGTGTGTGTGTGTGTGTGTGCCTGCTTTTGTGTGTTTTTGTGTACTCCTCCTCTTCCTCCACCTCCTCCTCCTCCTCCACCTCCTCCTCCTCCTCCTCCACCTCCTCCTCTTCCTCCTCCTCCTGCACTACCTTTCAATCAGTGTATTAGATTTCCTGTTGCTTTTATAATTTCTCTCCCACTTCTCATTTTCTTCTCCTCCGCCTCCGCCTCCGCCACCTCCTCCGCCTCCTCCTCCGCCACCTCCTCCTGCTCCTCCTCTTCCGCCTCCGCCTCCGCCTCCGTCTCCTCCTCCTGCAAACCTAACCCCACCCACCACCGCCGTTCTTTCATACCATCCCTCCGCGGAAATAAATAGGAGACACATATTAACGAAAAAAAATTAAAATAATTCAGACTTTAAACATAATTTTGAAAAGCAAATATCTATGTCTGTGAATATTTAGACTTATCATTGACGCTATTATTGCTAGTGTTTAATAATGTATATTTTTATCCTTTCAAAAGTG